>NC_069500.1:478223167-478418167 GCF_027579735.1 Bombina bombina
GTATTTAAATAAACGAAAAGAATAAGACTAAAAGGAGGATATGTAAACTAAATGTAACTAGGGGATGGGTATGGGATGGGTATGGGGTATGGGATAAGAGTAAATGGGATGAAAGGGAATGGGACTACAAGGAATGGGGTATGGAGTGTAGTATGAGGGGGTAGGGGGTATGGAGTGTATGTAGTGTTATTGATAAGTGTATGTATGTATTGAATGTGTTTGCGTGTAAATGTGTTAAGTGTACAGATAAATCACTCGCTCGCTAACTAACACTACTTCTAATTCTCAATAACAAACACTCCCACTAACGCTCACTAACTACCACTAACTGACGCTCACACTAACAACTATCACTAATAACTCCCACTAACTCACTCACGCTCCCACTAACAGACTCTCTCCCACTCCCGCTACCTCCCACTAACTCACTCACTCTCTCACGCTAACACTACCAACTGACTATCTCACGCTAACACTACCAACTGACTCTCTCACGCTAACACTACCAACTGACTCTCTCACACTAACACTAACTCACTCTCAAAAAATCGCAAAATCTCTATTCTTAACTCTCCAAAGACCCACCAGCAACACAGTCAAAGAAGCCCTGCTTGTGTGGTGCTTATATACCCTGTGTAAATGTTTAATGATGTCCCAATTTCCATTGTAATTAGTGTTCAGGTGTGCTTTATTAGCAATTAATATTATTGCAATGTGTATTAGGTGTGTTAATTTGCGCATGCTCATTTTGAGTTGGTATTTGTGGAATGTGTAGAATGCGATGATGTCATAGTGGTCGTTTTCTCTAACATTGTCCAATAGTATTCTTTTTAAATGTGAATTTGCGATGGTGTGTTCTTCGTGAAGTGTTGTATATGTATGTTTTTCATAATATATAATGATATTGAATGCGATTTTTTTTTTAGTGTATGTATATATTTTTTAATCCTTGTTGTTATTGTGCGATTTTCCGCATCTTAAAGTATATGCGTATTCCCCGTATAAATAGTATTAAAACTTCCCCCGCTTGTGAATGTGTAATGCTTGTGTGCTTTGTTGATTGATTGATGTTGTGACATTTGCGGCGTGTTATTGTTGTGCATGATGTGGTATGCGTCATATGACCGAGCTGTGCGTATTTCTCGCGAGATCGAGTGTTAGGTGAAAAAAGCTATTTTTTGCCTTTCCCATTGTTCTCTATGGGAGACTGTCTAACGCGGGCAGGATTACGCGTGTGACATACACGCGTTAGGAGCATCGTTAGATGGTCTTATATTAACTCTAAATACCGGAGTCAAACAATGCCGTGCGTTAGACATAAAACACGCGTGGCGTTAACAGCCCATCTACCGCCGAACTCTAAATCTAGCCGTTACTTAGAAGCTCCTAGTTTAGCACTGTTGATGAGGTTGACTAGGACACCTAGTGAAAGGGGCTGGAAAAAAAACAAAAAGAGCAGACCTGCCCCCCTCGCTCAATTCCCTGCATTTGAAAAGACAGATAATATAGACAGGAGCCAGCAGTAGGCTGTAAATGTATAAAACTGAAAAGGATAATTATTTACTGCGCTAGATAAAAAAAGCAATTAAAACCACAGCTTTGGGAAAATTTCCCTATTTTCCTAGGTACAAATGTTAAAAGCATTAAAAAAATAAAGTGTGTTAAAAAAACACTCTAGATTTAAAGCTACGGCGCTCTGTGCAGAGCCTAATAAGTGCAGTTTCCGGCTATTTCAAAAATCTCTTTTAATATATAATAATTAATCAAATTAAATAATCATAATGTGCGCAATACATGCAATAAAATCATAAATACAAATATATATATAAAACAACATTGTTTTTAAACACTAAATCATATGCCTAAATAAAATTAAAATAAAAAATAAATAAAAAAATGGATAAAATAAATGAATCTGATGAGTGAAAAAGTTCAAAGCAGTTTCTTGCTATAGATTTGAGTCAAGACGCTTATTTTAAGCTGTTGATAACGTGAAGGTTTTGACGAAAATCCCGGATTTCTGTAATGACAGGGGATCCTTGTCACCAAGTATAAAGTTACAATTTAAAGGTATTAATAATTACTTACACCGAGTTGGTGTCTTGTATCCTCATGTAGGTTGATCGGTAGTGATGTCGCGAACCTAAAAATTTGGGTTCGCGAACGGAGAACTCGAACTTCCACAAAAGTTTGCGAACCGGCGAACCGGGCGAACCGCCATAGACTTCAATAGGCAGGTGAATTTTAAAACCCACAGGGACTCATTCTTGCCACAATAGTGATGGAAAGTTGTTTCAAGGGCACTAACACCTGGACTGTGGCATGCCGAAGGGGGATCCATGGCAAAACTCCCATGGAAAATTACATAGTTGATGCAGAGTCTGGTTTTAATCCATAAAGGGCATAAATCACCTAACATTCCTAAATTGTTTGGAATAACGTGCTTTAAAACATCAGGTATGATGTTGTATCGATCAGGTAGTGTAAGGGTTACGTGTAAGGGTTACGCCCGCTTCACAGTGCGCAGTGTAGGTGATATACCTGCCCTGACCATGCTTTGCAGACCAGGTATCAGTGGTCAGATGGACCCTTGCCCCAACACTGTGTGCCAGACATGCCATTACAGCAGACTTATATGGCTTTGGCATTGCTTTTTGGTAATTAGAAGGCTGCTAAATGCCACTGCGCACCACACGTGTTTTATGCCCAGCAGTGAAGGGGTTAATTAGGGAGCATGTAGGCAGCTTGTAGAGTTAATTTTAACTTAAGTGTAGTGTAGTAGACAACCCAAAGTATTGATCTAGGCCCATTTTGGTATATTTCATGCCACCATTTCACCGCCAAATGCGATCAAATTAAAAAAAAAACAATTTTTTTTCGCAATTTTAGATTTCTCACTGAAATTATTTACAAACAGCTTGTGCAATTATGGCACAAATGGTTGTAAATGCTTTTCTGGGATCCCCTTTGTTCAGAAATTGCAGACATATATGACTTTGGCGTTGCTTTCTGGTAATTAGAAGGCCGCTAAATGCTGCTGCGCATCACACGTGTATTATGGCTAGCAGTGAAGGGGTTAATTAGGTAGTTTGTAGGGAGCTTGCAGGGTTAATTTTAGCTTTAGTGTAGAGATCAGCCTCCCACCTGACACATCAGACCCCCTGATCCCTCCCAAACAGCTCCCTTCCCTCCCCCACCCCACAATTGTCCCCGCCATCTTAAGTACTGGCAGAAGGTCTGCCAGTACTAAAATAAAAGGTTTTTAAAATGTTTTAATTTTTTTTAGCATATTTACATATGCTGTGGTGTAGCATCCCCCCTTAGCCCCCAACCTCCCTGATCCCCCCAAAACAGCTCTCTAACCCTCCCCATCTGCCTTATTGGCGGCTATCTTGGGTACTGGCAGCTGTCTGCTATTATTTCACAGTCAAATTTTTTTTTTTTTTTAAATGTACACTACTGTTACACCAGATATGAGTGGTGGCACTGGGTAAGTGGGCACAGTATACGCTGTGACCCTGACACACACGCTGGCAGGCAGGCAACTGCAATTAGATTACACAAGCAGACTGATGTTGTAGCCCTAAAGAGGGCTTTTTGGGGTGCTGTCCTTACAGCAGAGATCAGATGAGTCCTTCAGGACTGTAGTGGACACTGAATACACTAGCCTAGCTATCGATTTCCCTATTAAATCAGCAGCAGCTACACTGTCCCTCCTCTCACTAAGAATGCAGCTTCCAAATGAATCTAAAATGGATGCTGTCCAGGAGGTGGGAGAGTCTGAGAGGGAGAGTCTGCTGCTGATTGGATGTAATGTGTATTCTGACTGTGAGGTACAGGGTCAAAGTTTACTCAATGATGATGAATAGGGGGCGGATCGAACATTGCATATGTTCGCCCGCCGAGGCGAACGCGAACATGCTATGTTCGCCGGGAACTATTCGCCGACGAACAATTCGCGACATCACTATTGATCGGCATAAAGATGGTCTCCTGGAAGTGTAACGCTACCATGTAACGTATCGGACCTCATTGTGTTGATCGCAAGTGTAGTCTTTTGTAATATCTTTGTGGCTACAGAAGTCAAATGAACGCCCCTAACAAGAAACGTGTGAATCCGTTACCTTATGGGCAGCCTCTCGATGTCTATCGCTACGTCTCAGATTACTTTGTATCCAAACTCAGGTGTGCAGTCTTTGCAAAATCTTTGTGGCTATGGAAGCCAGATTAGGACAAACAAAAGAGCAATGCGTTTCGGCAGCGTGCCTTTCTCAAGCTTTACAAGTCCACAGTCTGTGTGATCAATATATACCCTCACACAATGGAAGTGTCCTCCTACATTATTTACATTTTAAATTGAACATATTTACAGCACATTCAGCTTTATACAATTATATCAATTATATATTTCACAGAAATGTACATAAAAAACTGTATAACGAACTATGTACCGGACATATATGATATCTTTGAATCTACAGAAATAAATAAATAATACTTTTGACTAAGCATATTGCACCAAATGTTTTAAAAGAATTCTTTAAAGGAATTAATTAGAAGGAATTAGTGTATCTATAAAATGTATATATAAATCCCTATATATATATAAAAAATGGATATTTATCTAAAAAATGGATATTGATGTAAAAAATGAACATTTGTATCAAAAAAGGATATTTATATAAATATAAATATAAAAAGGGGGGAGGGATAACTATATGAATATATATTTAAACATAGAAATGAGTATTTATATAAAAATGAGTATTTATATATATATTTATATAAAAAGGGGGATGGATTTTTATAAAAATATATAAAATATATATAGGGGGTTTATATAAATACATATATATTTATATTTATATGCAAAGTTAAAAAATTAAACATTTGTGTGAAAAATTGGATCGTTATGTAAAAAATGAATTTATAAAACTAATAAAGTTAATGGCTGAAAGTAACGTAATCGACTTTAAAAGTAAGATATTTATTTAATTTTAAAAGCAAGGTATTTAATATTTAGTATTCAAAAGTGTTTGATTTTACGTATGAGACTATGAATTTTCAGTACACCATTTCTCTGTCTATCTTAACAACAATAGATGACAGCTCTAAAAAAGAGAAATATTTATCTTAATAAAAGATGTCAATTCTAACTAAAAAAGATATCAATTATAAGAGGGAATGTGATTTTAGTATTTCCTTAATTTTTAACCTTAAATATTATTTGTTATTTTTATGATAGACCAATCTTATTTGTCTTCCTAAAATATTTTTGTTCACTAAAGGATTCTATATGTGTAAATATAACTAGTGTGAAAACATGTCACTATTAACATATAATAATAATAATAGCAGAAAATACAAAATATATATATAAGGTAAAAAATTAAGGGATATTTGAGAATATAGTGTTCTTTTGGGTTATTATGGGTAGTCTTACAGATAACATTCTATTTCTATCTCTTGGTTTAGACCTCTAGGGGATTAGGTTTTTAAATCATATATCCATCTTGTTTCTAGTTTAAGTAGGTCTATATGGGTGTTTGTTCCTCTCCAATTTATTTTAACTTTGTCAATACCTATATATGTTAAGCAGTTGGTATCTGCATTGTTACATTCAGCAAAGTGTTTTGGTATTGGGAGATCTTTATTTCTCTCTTTATCATAGTTTTCTATTGACCATAAATGTTCCCTAATTCATTCTCGTAAAGGCCTTTCTGATTCTCCAATATATTGTTTTCCACATTTACACATTAAAAAGGTATACTATGGGGGGTAGTTATCAATAGACATGTGCACCGCTAAAAAATTCGTTTCGTTTTCGGTTCGGATCGATTCGGACTTTTCGAATTTCGTTTCGGATCGAATCTGATTCGGCAAAATTTGAATAAATTCGTTTCGGATTTATTCGGATCCGAATAAATTCGTTTCGGATTTATTCGGATTCGGCTGAATTCGGTTCTATTCCGTTCCGAAATTTGGTATGTTTTTAGTACACTAACACCCATTTAGTACACTAAGTCACTAACACCCATAAACTACCTATGAACCACTAAACCGAGGCCCCCCCACATCGCAAACCCTATAATAACATTATTTAACCCCTAATCTGCCGATCGGATATCGCCGCCGCCTACATTATAGCTATTAACCCCTAATCTGCTGTCCCTAACACCGCCGACCCCTACATTATAGTTATTAACCCCTAATCTGCCCCCCCAGCGTCGCCGCAATCTAACTACAAGTATTAACCCCTAATCTGCCGACCCGATATCGCCGCAGCCTACATTATAGCTATTAACCCCTAATCTGCTGTCCCTAACACCGCCGACCCCTACATTATAGTTATTAACCCCTAATCTGCCTCCCCCAACGTCGCCGCAATCTAACTACAAGTATTAACCCCTAATCTGCCGACCCGATATCGCCGCCTACATTATAACTATTAACCCCTAATCTGCTGTCCCTAACACCGCCGACCCCTACATTATAGTTATTAACCCCGAATCTGCCTCCCCCCAACGTCGCCACAATCTAACTACAAGTATTAACCCCTAATCTGCCGACCGCAAATCGCCGCCACTATAATAAATGTATTAACCCCTAAACCGCCGCACTCCCGCCTCGCAAACACTATAATACATTTTATTAACCCCTAATCTGCCCTCCCTAACATCGCTGCCACCTACCTACAATTATTAACCCCTAATCTCCCGCCCCCAACGTCGCCGCTACTATAATAAGGTTATTAACCCCTAAACCTAAGTCTAACCCTAACACTAACACCCCCTAACTTAAATGTAATTTAAATAAAACGAAATAAGTTTACTATAGTTAAATAAATGAATCCTATTTAAAACTAAAGACTTACCTGTAAAATAAACCCTAAGATAGCTGCAATATAACTAATAGTTACATTGTAGCTATTTTAGCATTTATTTTTATTTTACAGGCAACTTTGTATTTATTTTAACTAGGTACAATAGTTATTAAATAGTTAATAACTATTTAATAACTACCTAGCTAAAATAAATACAAATTTACCTGTAAAATAAATCCTAACCTAAGTTACAATTACACCTAACACTACACTATCATTAAATTAACTAAATAAATGATTCCTATTTAAAACAAAATACTTACCTGTAAAATAAACCCTAATATAGCTGCAATATAACTAATAGTTACATTGTAGCTATTTTAGCATTTATATTTATTTTACAGGCAACTTTGTATTTATTTTAACTAGGTACAATAGCTATTAAATAGATATTGACTATTTAATAGCTACCTAGTTAAAATAATTACAAAATTACCTGTAAAATAAATCCTAACCTAAGTTACAATTAAACCTAACACTACACTGTCATTAAATAAATTAACTACAAGTACCTACAATTATCTACAATTAAATAAACTAAAGTACAAAACCCCCCACTAAATTACAAAAAAAAACAAACACTAAATTACAAAAAATAAAAAAATATTACAAGAATTTTAAACTAATTACACCTAATCTAAGCCCCCTAATAAAATAACAAAGCCCCCCAAAATAAAAAAAATGCCCTACCCTATACTAAATTACAAAAGTTAACAGCTCTATTACCTTACCAGCCCTGAACAGGGCCCTTTGCGGGGCATGCCCCAAAGAAAACAGCTCTTTTGCCTGTAAAAAAAAACACAATCCCCCCCCCACATTACAACCCACCACCCACATACCCCTACTCTAACCCAAACCCCCCTTAAATAAACCTAACACTACCCCCCTGAAGATCTCCCTACCTTGAGTCGTGTTCACCCAGCCGGGCCGAAGTCTTCATCCAATGGGGCAGAAGAGGACATCCAGACCGGCAGAAGTCTTCATCCAAGCGGGGCAAGAAGAGGTCTTCCATCCATCATACAAGTACCAAAATACAAACAAACACTAAATTACAAAAAATAATAAAATATTACAATAATTTTAAACTAATTACACCTAATCTAAGCCCCCTACTAGCTATTAATATAGCTTCAATATAACTAATAGTTACATTGTAGCTATTTTAGGATTTATATTTATTTTACAGGCAACTTTGTATTTATTTTAACTAGGTACAATAGCTATTAAATAGTTAATAACTATTTAATAACTACCTAGCTAAAATAAATACAAATTTACCTGTAAATTAAATCATAACCTAAGTTACAATTACACCTAACACTACACTATCATTAAATTTACTAAATAAATGAATCCTATATAAAACTAAAGACTTACCTGTAAAATAAACCCTAATATAGCTGCAATATAACTAATAGTTACATTGTAGCTATTTTAGCATATATATTTATTGTACAGGCAACTTTGTATTTATTTTAACTAGGTACAATAGCTATTAAATAGATATTTACTGTTTAATAGCTACCTAGTTAAAATAATTACAAAATTACCTGTAAAATAAATCCTAACCTAAGTTACAATTAAACCTAACACTACACTATCATTAAATAAATTAACTACAAGTACCTACAATTAAATACAATTAAAAAACTAAACTAAAGTACAAAAACCCCCCCACTAAATTACAAAAAATAAAAAAATATTACAAGAATTTTAAACTAATTACACCTAATCTAACCCCCTAATAAAATAACAAAGCCCCCCAAAATAAAAAAAAATGCCCTACCCTATACTAAATTACAAAAGTTAACAGCTCTATTACCTTACCAGCCCTGAACAGGGCCTTTTGCGGGGCATGCCCCAAAGAAAACAGCTCTTTTGCCTGTAAAAAAAAACACAATACCCCCCACCCCACATTACAACCCACCACCCACATACCCCTACTCTAACCCAAACCCCCCTTAAATAAACCTAACACTACCCCCCTGAAGATCTCCCTACCTTGAGTCGTGTTCACCCAGCCGGGCCGAAGTCTTCATCCGATGGGGCAGAAGAGGACATCCAGACCGGCAGAAGTCTTCACCCAAGCGGGGCAAGAAGAGGTCTTCCATCCATCAGAAAAGTACAAAAAAACAAACAAACACTAAATTAGCAAAAATAATAAAATATTACAATAATTTTAAACTAATTACACCTAATCTAAGCCCCCTACTAGCTATTAATATAGCTACAATATAACTAATAGTTACATTGTAGCTATTTTAGGATTTATATTTATTTTACAGGCAACTTTGTATTTATTTTAACTAGGTACAATAGCTATTAAATAGTTAATAACTACCTAGCTAAAATAAATACAAATTTACCTGTAAAATAAACCCTAACCTAAGTTACAATTACACCTAACACTACACTGTCATTAAATTAACTAAATAAATTAATCCTATATAAAACTAAATACTTACCTGTAAAATAAACCCTAATATAGCTACAATATAACTAATAGTTACATTGTAGCTATTTTAGCATTTATATTTATTTTACAGGCAACTTTGTATTTATTTTAACTAGGTACAATAGCTATTAAATAGATATTTACTGTTTAATAGCTACCTAGTTAAAATAATTACAAAATTACCAGTAAAATAAATCCTAACCTAAGTTACTATTAAACCTAACACTACACTATCATTAAATAAATTAACTACAAGTACCTACAATTAAATACAATGAAATAAACTAAACTAAAGTACAAAAAAAACAAACACTAAATTACAAAAAATAAAAAAAATTACAAGAATTTTAAACTAATTACCCCTAATCTAAGCCCCCTAATAAAATAACAAAGCCCCCCAAAATAAAAAAATGCCCTACCCTATACTAAATTACAAAAGTAATCAGCTCTATTACCTTACCAGCCCTTAAAAGGGCCTTTTGCGGGGGCATGCCCCAAAGAAAACAGCTCTTTTGCCTGTAAAAAAAAACACAATACCCCCCCCCCCACATTACAACCCACCACCCACATACCCCTACTCTAACCCAAACCCCCCTTAAATAAACCTAACACTACCCCCCTGAAGATCTCTCTACCGTGTCTTCACCCAGCGGGCCAAAGTCTTCATCCGATCGGGCAGAAGAGGACATCCAGACCGGCAGAAGTCTTCATCCAAGCGGGGCAAGAAGAGGTCTTCCATCCATCAGAAGTCTTGATCCAGGCGGCATCTTCTCTGTTCATCCATCCGGAGCGGAGCGGCAGCATCCTGAAGACATCCCACGCAGAGCATCCTCTTCTTTCTTGATCCGACGACTAGGTGACTGTACCTTTAAGTGACGTCATCCAAGATGGCGTCCCTTGAATTCCGATTGGCTGATAGGATTCTATCAGCCAATCGGAATTAAGGTAGGAAAAATCTGATTGGCTGATTCAATCAGCCAATCAGATTCAAGTTCAATCCGATTGGCTGATCCAATCAGCCAATCAGATTGAGCTCGCATTCTATTGGCTGATCGGAACAGCCAATAGAATGCGAGGTCAATCTGATTGGCTGATTCCATCAGCCAATCGGATTGAACTTGAATCTGATTGGCTGATTGAATCAGCCAATCAGATTTTTCCTACCTTAATTCCGATTGGCTGATAGAATCCTATCAGCCAATCGGAATTCAAGGGACGCCATCTTGGATGACGTCACTTAAAGGTACAGTCACCTAGTCGTCGGATCAAGAAAGAAGAGGATGCTCTGCGTGGGATGTCTTCAGGATGCTGCCGCTCCGCTCCGGATGGATGAACAGAGAAGATGCCGCCTGGATCAAGACTTCTGATGGATGGAAGACCTCTTCTTGCCCCGCTTGGATGAAGACTTCTGCCGGTCTGGATGTCCTCTTCTGCCCGATTGGATGAAGACTTCGGCCCGCTGGGTGAAGACACGGTAGAGAGATCTTCAGGGGGGTAGTGTTAGGTTTATTTAAGGGGGGTTTGGGTTAGAGTAGGGGTATGTGGGTGGTGGGTTGTAATGTGGGGGGGGGTATTGTGTTTTTTTTTACAGGCAAAAGAGCTGTTTTCTTTGGGGCATGCCCCGCAAAAGGCCCTGTTCAGGGCTGGTAAGGTAATAGAGCTGATTACTTTTGTAATTTAGTATAGGGTAGGGCATTTTTTTTATTTTGGGGGCTTTGTTATTTTATTAGGGGGCTTAGATTAGGTGTAATTAGTTTAAAATTCTTGTAATTTTTTTATTTTTTGTAATTTAGTGTTTGTTTTTTTGTACTTTAGTTTAGTTTATTTCATTGTATTTAATTGTAGGTACTTGTAGTTAATTTATTTAATGATAGTGTAGTGTTAGGTTTAATAGTAACTTAGGTTAGGATTTATTTTACAGGTAATTTTGTAATTATTGTAACTAGGTAGCTATTAATTAGTCAATAACTATGTAATAGCTATTGTACCTAGTTAAAATAAATACAAAGTTGCCTGTAAAATAAATATAAATGCTAAAATAGCTACAATGTAACTATTAGTTATATTGTAGCTATATTAGGGTTTATTTTACAGGTAAGTATTTAGTTTTATATAGGATTAATTTATTTAGTTAATTTAATGACAGTGTAGTGTTAGGTGTAATTGTAACTTAGGTTAGGTTTTATTTTACAGGTAAATTTGTATTTATTTTAGCTAGGTAGTTATTAACTATTTAATAGCTATTGTACCTAGTTAAAATAAATACAAAGTTGCCTGTAAAATAAATATAAATCCTAAAATAGCTACAATGTAACTATTAGTTATATTGTAGCTATATTAATAGCTAGTAGGGGGCTTAGATTAGGTGTAATTAGTTTAAAATTATTGTAATATTTTATTATTTTTGCTAATTTAGTGTTTGTTTGTTTTTTTGTACTTTTCTGATGGATGGAAGACCTCTTCTTGCCCCGCTTGGATGAAGACTTCTGCCGGTCTGGATGTCCTCTTCTGCCCCATCGGATGAAGACTTCGGCCCGGCTGGGTGAACACGACTCAAGGTAGGGAGATCTTCAGGGGGGTAGTGTTAGGTTTATTTAAGGGGGGTTTGGGTTAGAGTAGGGGTATGTGGGTGGTGGGTTGTAATGTGGGGGGGGGGATTGTGTTTTTTTTTTACAGGCAAAAGAGCTGTTTTCTTTGGGGCATGCCCCGCAAAGGGCCCTGTTCAGGGCTGGTAAGGTAATAGAGCTGTTAACTTTTGTAATTTAGTATAGGTTAGGGCATTTTTTTTATTTTGGGGGGCTTTGTTATTTTATTAGGGGGCTTAGATTAGGTGTAATTAGTTTAAAATTCTTGTAATATTTTTTTTATTTTTTGTAATTTAGTGGGCGGGGGTTTGTACTTTAGTTTAGTTTTTTTAATTGTATTTAATTGTAGGTACTTGTAGTTAATTTATTTAATGATAGTGTAGTGTTAGGTTTAATTGTAACTTAGGTTAGGATTTATTTTACAGGTAATTTTGTAATTATTTTAACTAGGTAGCTATTAAATAGTCAGTATCTATTTAATAGCTATTGAACCTAGTTAAAATGAATACAAAGTTGCCTGTACAATAAATATAAATGCTAAAATAGCTACAATGTAACTATTAGTTATATTGCAGCTATATTAGGGTTTATTTTACAGGTAAGTCTTTAGTTTTATATAGGATTCATTTATTTAGTTAATTTAATGATAGTGTAGTGTTAGGTGTAATTGTAACTTAGGTTATGATTTATTTTACAGGTAAATTTGTATTTATTTTAGCTAGGTAGTTATTAAATAGTTATTAACTATTTAATAACTATTGTACCTAGTTAAAATAAATACAAAGTTGCCTGTAAAATACATATAAATCCTAAAATAGCTACAATGTAACTATTAGTTATATTGAAGCTATATTAATAGCTAGTAGGGGGCTTAGATTAGGTGTAATTAGTTTAAAATTATTGTAATATTTTATTATTTTTGGTCATTTAGTGTTTGTTTGTATTTTGGTACTTGTATGATGGATGGAAGACCTCTTCTTGCCCCGCTTGGATGAAGACTTCTGCCGGTCTGGATGTCCTCTTCTGCCCCATCGGATGAAGACTTCGTCCCGGCTGGGTGAACACGACTCAAGGTAGGGAGATCTTCAGGGGGGTAGTGTTAGGCTTATTTAAGGGGGGTTTGGGTTAGAGTAGGGGTATGTGGGTGGTGGGTTGTAATGTGGGGGGGGATTGTGTTTTTTTTTTTACAGGCAAAAGAGCTGTTTTCTTTGGGGCATGCCCCGCAAAGGGCCCTGTTCAGGGCTGGTAAGGTAATAGAGCTGTTAACTTTTGTAATTTAGTATAGGGTAGGGCATTTTTTTTTTATTTTGGGGGGCTTTGTTATTTTATTAGGGGGCTTAGATTAGGTGTAATTAGTTTAAAATTCTTGTAATATTTTTTTATTTTTTGTAATTTAGTGTTTTTTTTTTTTTGTAATTTAGTGGGGGGTTTTTGTACTTTAGTTTATTTAATTGTACATAATTGTAGGTACTTGTAGTTAATTTATTTAATGACAGTGTAGTGTTAGGTTTAATTGTAACTTAGGTTAGGATTTATTTTACAGGTAATTTTGTAATTATTTTAACTAGGTAGCTATTAATTAGTCAATAACTATTTAATAGCTTTTGTACCTAGTTAAAATAAATACAAAGTTGCCTGTAAAATAAATATAAATGCTAAAATAGCTACAATGTAACTATTAGTTATATTGCAGCTATCTTAGGGTTTATTTTACAGGTAAGTATTTAGTTTTAAATAGGAATCATTTATTTAGTTAATTTAATGATAGTGTAGTGTTAGGTGTAATTGTAACTTAGGTTAGGATTTATTTTACAGGTAAATTTGTATTTATTTTAGCTAGGTAGTTATTAAATAGTTATTAACTATTTAATAACTATTGTACCTAGTTAAAATAAATACAAAGTTGCCTGTAAAATAAAAATAAATGCTAAAATAGCTACAATGTAACTATTAGTTATATTGCAGCTATCTTAGGGTTTATTTTACAGGTAAGTCTTTAGTTTTAAATAGGATTCATTTATTTAACTATAGTAAACTTATTTCGTTTTATTTAAATTATATTTAAGTTAGGGGGTGTTAGTGTTAGGGTTAGATTTAGGTTTAGGGGTTAATAACCTTATTATAGTAGCGGCGACGATGGGGGCGGGAGATTAGGGGTTAATAATTGTAGGTAGGTGGCGGCGATGTTAGGGAGGGCAGATTAGGGGTTAATAAAATGTATTATAGTGTTTGCGAGGCGGGAGTGCGGCGGTTTAGGGGTTAATACATTTATTATAGTGGCGGCGATTTGCGGTCGGCAGATTAGGGGTTAATACTTGTAGTTAGATTGTGGCGACGTTGGGGGGAGGCAGATTCGGGGTTAATAACTATAATGTAGGGGTCGGCGGTGTTAGGGACAGCAGATTAGGGGTTAATAGTTATAATGTAGGCGGCGGCGATATCGGGTCGGCAGATTAGGGGTTAATACTTGTAGTTAGATTGCGGCGACGTTGGGGGGGGCAGATTAGGGGTTAATAACTATAATGTAGGGGTCGGCGGTGTTAGGGACAGCAGATTAGGGGTTAATAGCTATAATGTAGGCGGCGGCGATTTGCGGTCGGCAGATTAGGGGTTAATACTTGTAGTTAGATTGCGGCGACGCTGGGGGGGCAGATTAGGGGTTAATAACTATAATGTAGGGGTCGGCGGTGTTAGGGACAGCAGATTAGGGGTTAATAGCTATAATGTAGGCGGCGGCGATATCGGGTCGGCAGATTAGGGGTTAATAGTTGTAGTTAGATTGCGGCGACGTTGGGGGGGGCAGATTAGGGGTTAATAACTATAATGTAGGGGTCGGCGGTGTTAGGGACAGCAGATTAGGGGTTAATAGTTATAATGTAGGTGGCGGCGATATTCGGTCGGCAGATTAGGGGTTAATAAAATAATGCAGGTGTCAGCGATAGCGGAGGCAGCAGATTAGGGGTTAATAAGTGTCAGATTAGGGGTGTTTAGAGACTCGGGGTACATGTTAGGGTGTTAGGTGCAGACTTAGTGTTTCCCCATAGGAAACAATGGGGCTGCGGTGTTAGTTTTTTTTCAGCCGAAACTCCCATTGTTTCCTATGGGGAAATGCCGAATCTTAACGAGCTAATTCGGATTTATTCGGAGATACGGCAGCTATTTCGGATTCATTCGGTAGATTCGGAAGTATTTTAATTCGGAAATCCGAATCGATCCGAATCTCCGAATTTACCGAATTTACCGAATTTCCGAATTAATCCGAAACGAACCGCACATGTCTAGTTATCAAGCCGTCTACTTTTCTGCCTTCGCCGGCCCAATACGCCCACCTAAGCTCGCCTACCTTCGCCGCCGCGGACCTTGAATACGTTCGCCTAAGTTATCAAAAAAAGCTGTCAAAAAGCAGCGGGGCGATGAGCAGCGGACTGTGATAGTTATCACTCATCCGATCTCGCTGCTCTTTGGCTTTTTCCCAGCTTTATTGCTAGCCTGTCACTAAGCACCCACACTAAACTACACTGTTCTATCCCTATACCGGTGCCCCCGGAGCCTCCCGCAACTCAATAAAGTTACTAACCCCTAAACCGCCGCTCCTAGACCCTGCCGCAACTCGAATAAATGTATTAACCCCAAAAACGGCCTCAACCCGGACACCGCTGCCACCTACATTATACCTAGTAACCCCTATCCTGCCCCCCTATACCGTCGCCCTCTATAATAAAATTATTAACCCCTATCCTGCTGATCCCGCACATCGCCGCAACGAAATAAATAGTTTAACCCCTAAACCGCCGCTCCCTGAACCCGCCGCAACCTATATTAAACCTATTAACCCCTATCCTGCCCCCCCCTACACCATCGTCACCTATAATAAATTAATTAACCCCTATCCTGCCCCCCACTACACTGCCGCCACTGTAATAAAATTATTAACCCCTAAACCTAAGTCTAACCCTAACCCTAACGCCCCCCTAACTTAAATATTAATTAAATAAATCTAAATAATATTACTCTTATGAACTAAATTAATCCTATTTAAAACTAAATACTTACCTTTAAAATAAACCCTAATATAGCTACAATATAAATAATAATTATATTGTAGCTATTTTAGGATTTATTTTTATTTTACAGGCAACTTTCAATTTATTTTAACTAGGTACAATAGCTATTAAATAGTTATTAACTATTTAATAGCTTACCTAGCTAAAATAAAAGAAATTTACCTGTAAAATAAAAACTAACCTAAGTTACAATTACACCTAACACTACACTATACTTAAATAAATTATTCCTATTTAAAACTAAATACTTACCTGTAAAATAAACCCTAAGATAGCTACAATATAATTAATAATTACATTGTAGCTATCTTAGGATTTATATTTATTTTACAGGTAACTTTGTATTTATTTTAGCTAGTTAGAATAGTTATTAAATAGTTATTAACTATTTAATAACTACCTAGCTAAAAGAAATACAAAATTACCTGTAAAATAAATCCTAACCTAAGTTACAATTAAACCTAATACTACACTATCATTAAATTAATTAAATAAATTAAATACAAATAACTACAATTAAATACAATTACATAAACTAACTAAAGTACAAAAAATAAAAAAGCTAAGTTACAAAAAATAAAAAAATAAGTTACAAACATTTTAAAAATATTACAACAATTTTAAGCTACTTACACCTAATCTAAGCCCCCTAATAAAATAACAAACCCCCCCAAAATAAAAAAAATGCCCTACCCTATTCTAAATTAAATAAAGTTCAAAGCTCTTTTACCTTACCAGCACTTAAAAGGGCCATTTGTGGGGGCATGCCCCAAAAAGTTCAGCTCTTTTGCCTGTAAAAGAAAAATACAACCCCCCCCAACATTAAAACCCACCACCCACATACCCCTAATCTAACCCAAACCCCCCTTACAAAAACCTAACACTAATCCCCTGAAGATCATCCTACCTTGAGTCGTCTTCACTCAGCCGAGCAGCGATGGAACCGAAGTGGACATCCGGAGCGGAAGAAGTTAATCCTCCAAGCGGCGCTGAAGAAATCTTCCATCCGATGAAGTCATCATCCAGGCGGCGCTGAAGAAGTCTTCGATCCGGGCGATGTCATCTTCCAAGAGGCGCTGAAGAGGTCTTCTATCCGGGCGATGTCATCTTCCAAGCCGGGTCTTGAATCTTCATCCCGCTGACGCGGAACATCCTTCTTCACCGACGGACTACCGACGAATGAAGGCTCCTTTAAGGGACGTCATCCAAGATGGCGTCCCCTCAATTCCAATTGGCTGATAGGATTCTATCAGCCAATCGGAATTAAGGTAGGAAAAATCTGATTGGCTGATGGAATCAGCCAATCAGATTCAAGTTCAATCCGATTGGCTGATCCAATCAGCCAATCAGATTGAGCTCGCATTCTATTGGCTGTTAAAGGAGCCTTCATTTGTCGGTAGTCCGTCAGTGAATAAGGATGTTCCGCGTCGGCGGGATGAAGATTCAAGACCCGGCTTGGAAGATGACATCGCCCGGATAGAAGACCTCTTCAGCGCCTCTTGGAAGATGACATCGCCCGGATCGAAGACTTCTTCAGTGCCGCCTGGATGATGACTTCATCGGATGGAAGATTTCTTCAGCGCCGCTTGGAGGATTAACTTCCGCTCCGGATGTCCACTTCGGTTCCATCGCTGCTCGGCTGAGTGAAGACGACTCAAGGTAGGATGATCTTCAGGGGATTAGTGTTAGGTTTTTGTAAGGGGGGTTTGGGTTAGATTAGGGGTATGTGGGTGGTGGGTTTTAATGTTGGGGGGGTTGTATTTTTCTTTTACAGGCAAAAGAGCTGAACTTTTTGGGGCATGCCCCCACAAATGGCCCTTTTAAGGGCTGGTAAGGTAAAAGAGCTTTGAACTTTATTTAATTTAGAATAGGGTAGGGCATTTTTTTATTTTGGGGGGTTTGTTATTTTATTAGGGGGCTTAGATTAGGTGTAAGTAACTTATTTTTTTTATTTTTTTTATTTTTTGTAACTGAGCTTTTTTTATTTTTTTGTACTTTAGTTAGTTTATGTAATTGTATTTAATTGTAGTTATTTGTAGGTAGTTTATTTAATTAATTTAATGATAGTGTAGTATTAGGTTTAATTGTAACTTAGGTTAGGATTTATTTTACAGGTAATTTTGTATTTCTTTTAGCTAGGTAGTTAATAACTATTTAATAACTATTCAAACTAGCAAAAATAAATACAAAGTTACCTGTAAAATAAATATAAATCCTAAGATAGCTACAATGTAATTATTAATTATATTGTAGCTATCTTAGGGTTTATTTTACAGGTAAGTATTTAGTTTTAAATAGGAATAATTTATTTTAGTATAGTGTAGTGTTAGGTGTAATTGTAACTTAGGTTAGTTTTTATTTTACAGGTACATTTCTCTTTATTTTAGCTAGGTAGCTATTAAATAGTTAATAACTATTTAATAGCTATTGAACCTGGTTAAAATAAATTGAAAGTTGCCTGTAAAATAAAAATAAATCCTAAAATAGCTACAATATAATTATTATTTATATTGTAGCTATATTAGGGTTTATTTTACAGGTAAGTATTTAGTTTTAAATAGGATTAACTTAGTTAATAATAGAAATATTATTTAGATTTATTTAATTAATATTTAAGTTAGGGGGGTGTTAGGGTTAGTGTTAGACTTAGGTTTAGGGGTTAATAATTTTATTACAGTGGCAGCGGTGTAGTGGGGGGCAGGATAGGGGTTAATAAATTTAATATAGGTGGCGACGGTGTCGGGGGGGCAGGATAGGGGTTAATAAATTTAATATAGGTTGCGGTGGGCTCCGGGAGCGGCGGTTTAGGGGTTAATATGTATAGAGTAGCTTGCGGTGGGCTCCGGGAGCGGCGGTTTAGGGGGTAATAACTTTATTTAGTTGCGGCGGTGTAGGGGGCACAGATTAGTGGTGTTTAGACTCGGGGTACATGTTAGGGTGTTAGGTGCAGACAGCTCCCATAGAAATCAATGGGATGTCTGTCAGCAGCGAACTTGTACTTTCGCTATGGTCAGACTCCCATTGATTCCTATGGGATCCGCTGCCTCCAGGGGTGGCGGTTTGAAAACCAGGTACGCTGGGCCGTAAAAGTGCAGAGCGTACCTGCTAGTCATTTGATAACTAGCAAAAGTAGTGAGATTGTGCCGCACTTGTGTGCGGAACATCTGGAGTGACGTAAGAATCGATCTGTGTTGGACTGAGTCCCGCGGATCGAAGTTTACGTCACAAAATTCTACTTTTGCCGGTCTCGAGCCTTTGATAACTAAGGCGAATCAGCCTCGCCACAAATACGCTGCGGAATTCCAGCGTATTTGAGGTTGACGGCTTGATAACTACCCCCCTATATCTTTAACTGTACATCTTATAGTGTTATATATTTTATAACTTTTTCCCGTGATATTTGACTTAAATTCTTTGGCTTTTTGGCATGTTTGCAAGCTTTGCATGTTATGCATGGAAAGAAGCCTTTAATATTCTTTCCAAAAAGATCTTTTTGGATTCCTTTTTTATTATTATTCTTTTTTAAATCAGTGAGAGCTAGAATTGATTTTAAATTTCTTGCTTTTTTATATATTATGTTTGGGAATTCTGGCAACAAATCACCTAGTCTTTCATCACTTTTAAGTATGTGCCAATGTTTTTTTACAATATTTTCTATCAGATGTTTATTTTGGCAATATGTAGTTATAAATGGAACAAAATTTTTTGTTATCGTCTACTTTAATTATTGGTGCCTTTTTACAGAGTAAGTTTTTTCTGTTGGTTTGGCTCACAACTTCTGTGACTTTATTTATATCTTCTTCACTGTAACCCCTAGCTAAAAAAAAATCTTTTAGAATAACTCTTTGTTCTTTAAAATCTGCCTCATTACTACAGTTTTTCTTTATTCTAAGTATTTGGCTTTTTGGAATATTCTTTTTCCATTTTGGGTGGTGGCAACTGGTTTGATGTACATAATTGTTAGCATCAACAGTTTTAAAAAATGTTTTTGTGTTTATCTTACCATCTCTTCCAAAAATTACCAAATCTAGGAAATTGACACTTGTGCTTATTTCATGGGTGAATTTTATATTTTTATCATTTCTATTCATTTCTTGAAAGAATTGATTAAATTCTAGTTCAGACCCCTTCCATATAATTATAACATCATCGATATATCTTTTATAAAGGACCAGATTTGCCGCAAGTATGCTGGAACTAAGGAACAAATGTTCCCATAGTCCCATAAACAGATTCGCATAACTTGGGGCAAATCTGGTCCCCATTGCTGTGCCACAAAGTTGTAAATAAAATTGTTGTTCAAAATAAAAATAATTGTGGTTCAAAATATATTTGATTGCTTCTAGAATGAAGTATATTTGACTGTTTTTCAGACTTTCATCTTTTTCTAAAAAGTATTTTACTGCTTCTATTCCGTCTCTATGATTTATACAGTTATACAATGAGGTAACATCACAAGTTGCTATCATATATCCCTCTTGCCAATCTATATTGTCTAAAATGTTTAGTATTTCTGTTGAATCTTTTAAATAAGATGGTAACTCTTTTGTGTATTTTTGAAGAAAAAAATCTATATATTCTGACAGATTTGATGTGACTGATCCTATCCCGGAAATGATAGGTCTTCCAGGTGGCGATGTGAGGGACTTGTGTACTTTTGGTAATCCATAGAATAATGGTATTCTTGGATACTCCAATAGTATATAATCTCTTTATCGTTTAATATTCCATTTGTATGTGCAGTATTTAATTTATTTTTTAATACTTTATTATAAGATCTAGTGGGGTTTGTCGTTAATTTTTTATATGTTAAAGGGTCATCTAAAATGTTATTACACATTTTGATATATTCTGTCTAAAATCACAATTCCGCCGCCTTTATCGGCCGGCTTTATAATTATATCTTCATTGTCCTCTAATTCTTTAATTACTTTAAGTTGTTTATTACTCAGGTTGTTTGTTTCCATTTATTTTTATTTTTATATCTATTATCAGAGATTTCTTCAGGAATTTTTTCAATATCTCTCAAGACTAGATTTTGAAATGTTTCTAAAACCGGGGCCTTTGTCATACTTAGGGTAAAACTGTGATTTTTTTTATTTAGATCAGAATGAATGTATCCTTTTGTGTCTAAAAGATATTTTTGTGCTTTCTTCTCTCTTGCTGTTTTTACATACCATCTTTTTACTGTGAGATTCCTTATAAACTTATGAGTGTCAATGAAAGTACCAAATATATCCAAATATTTAGTTGGGGCGAATGATAGACCTTTGTTTAAAATTTCTACATGGGATTCGCTTAGGGGGACTTTGCTTAAATTAAAAATGCCTTTGCTTTCTATCTTTTTTTCTATTGATCTTTTGTCTTTGTTTTTTGTGATCATTTTCATCCTCCTCTCTTTCCTCTTCTTCTGAGGCCCTTCTTTTTTTCATATTTCTTTGTGGTAATGGGCCTTTTTCTGTGGCTCTTGGACTTAGCCCTAAAAAAGGTGACGATGTACTGTTTTTATTTCTTTGTGCCTCATTTTCATTTCTTATCCCTAAATCTCATTGTTTTGAGGTTCCTGGTTTTGGTGAATCATAGTAATCATTTCTTGTGTTTTTTAGGGGCTCAAACCTATTATGTGTTTCAAAACTGTGTTGTTTATTTTCCCACCTTTGTGGTTTATATTCACCTCCCCTGGAGGTCCAATTATATCTATCATCTCTATAGTGATTTCCAGAATTATGATATCTATTGTATGTATTGTAATACCTATGATTGCCATAATATCTTCTATTATATTGTCTTCTGTTGTAATTTTCTTTAGGTTCATTGTGGTCATAATTTTCTATTCTGTTTTTATCCTAATAATTGTGTGAATCTTGATAATTATGATAATTATAATTTTGTTTTCTATAATCTCCTTCTCTTTGTGTTCTGTGATATCCATTCCTTTGTTGCCAATTACTTTGAGTGTTATTTTCCCTACTATATGTGCTTATGTGATTAGGGGTGAAATGTGTTCTTCTATTTTTTTCTAGTGTTTTCTGTGTAGTCTTCCCTTCTCCATTTGTGTGAAATATATTTTTTATCATCTGGGTGGTTTATGTGCATAAGATAATCTTCCTTATCTCTTGTGAATTTTTTTAGTTTTGTTTTTAGGGTTCCTCTTTAATGGATGCCATTAATTTTTTAATTTCTGTTTCTTTTCTTTTAAATTCTTCTAACTCTTTATAATGTAAAAGTTTAACTTCTAGACCATTGATTTCTATTTCTAATTTAGTGCTAATTTCATTTCTATATTCTTTAATTAATTTCATTAAATTTTAGGAGGCTTCTTCTAATATATTATTCCACTTCTGTTTAAATTCTATATCATCAGTATTAAAAGCGCATTCTTTTTTTATACGTAGTCCCTTTGGTACTCTTTTACAATCTAGATATTTGTCTGTTCTGTGTTTCATTTCAAGGATTAATTTGTTTTGTAAATCTTTCATGAGATCATATAATGTTTCAACATTGTCTGTGTTTACTGTGACATCTTTAGAAAATAATTTTTTTTTTAAGATCTTTATATACATCACTTCTAAAATCGAAAACACTCTTCTCAGCCATATCGTATGCAGCAATAAATGATTTGGGAAAAAGGTTAAAAACCAAAATTAGAATACAGAATAGGATAATTATTTACTGCGCTAGATTAAAAAAAAGCAATTAAAACCACAGCTTTGGGAAAAATTCCCTATTTTCCCAGGTACAAATGTGAAAAGCAGTAAAAAAATATAGTGAGTTAAAAAAACTATAGATTTAAAGCTACGGCGCTCTGTGCAGAGCCTAATAAGTGCAGTTTCCAGCTATTTCTAAAATCTCTTTTAATATATGATAATTAATCAAATTAAATAATCATAATGTGCGCAATACATGCAATAAAATCATAAATACAAATATATATATATATATATATAAAACAATGTTGTTTTTAAACACTAAATCATATGCCTAAATAAAATTAAAATAAATAAATAAAAATGGATAAAATAAATGATGAGTGAAAAAGTTCAAAGCAGTTTCTTGCTATAGATTTGAGTCAAGGCGCTTATTTTAAGCTGTTGATAACGTGAAGGTTTTGACGAAAATCCCGGATTTCTGTAATGACAGGGGAATCCTTGTCACCAAGTATAAAGTTACAATTTAAAGGTATTAATAATTACTTACACTGAGTTGGCGTCTTGTATCCTCATGTAGGTTGATCGGCATAAAGATGGTCTCCTGGAAGTGTAATGCTACCATGTAATTTATCGGACCTCTTTGTGTTGATCGCAAGTGTAGTCTTTTGTAATATCTTTGTGGCTACAAATGAACTCCCCAAAAAGGAAAAGTGTGAATCCGTCACCTTATGGGCAGCCTCTCGATGTTTATCGCTACATTGTAGCTTCTCCAACTAGCGTCTAAGATTACTTTGTATCCGAACTCAGGTGTGCAGTCTTAGCAGAATCTTTGTGGCTATGGAAGCCGGATCAGGACAAACAAAAGAGCAATGCGTTTCGGAAGGGTTCCTTTCTCAAGCTCTACAAGTCCACAGTCATAGAAATGAGTATTTATATAAAAATGAGTAATTATATAAAAAATGAGTATTTATATAAGAAAGGGGGGATTTTTAAAAAAAATATATATATAGGTAGTTTATATAAAAATATATATATTTATATTTATATGCAAAGTTAAATTAAACATATGTGTAAAAAATTGGATCTTTATGTGAAAAATTGGATCGTTATGTAAAAAATGATTTTATAAAACTAATAAAGTTAATGGCTGAAAGTAGCGTAATCAAATCTATAGCAAGAAACTGCTTTGAGCTTTTTCACTCATCATTTATTTTATCCATTTATTTATTTATTTTTTTATTTAGGCATATGATTTAGTGTTTAAAAACAACGTTGTTTTATATATATATTTGTATTTATGTTTTTATTGTATGTATTGCGCACATTATGATTATTTAATTTAATTAATTATCATATATTAAAGAGATTTTAGAAATAGCCGGAAACTGCACTTATTAGGCTCTGCACAGAGCGCCGTAGCTTTAAATCTAGAGTGTTTTTTTTTAACACACTATCGGCGAGATTACGAGTTTTGCGGTAACAGGGGTGCATTGCTAACGCTTAGTTTCAGCTCACCGCTCACCTAAAGTAACGCTGGTATTCCAGTTTTTTTTTTTCTTTAAACCTGGCGTTAGCCACAAAAAAGTGAGCGTAGAGCAGAATTTAGCTCCACATCTCACCTCAATACCAGTTGCTTACGGTAGCGGTAAGCTGGCAAAACGTGCTCGTGGATGATTTCCCCATAGGAAACAATGGGGCTGAGCTGGCTGAAAAAAAACCTGACACCAGCAAAAAAGCAGCGTTCAGCTCCTAACGCAGCCCCATTGTTTCCTATGGGGAAATAAAAGTTATGTCTGCACCTAACACCCTAACATGAACCCCGAGTATAAACACCCCTAATCTTACACTTATTAACCCCTAATCTGCCGCCCCCGCTATCGCTGATACCTACATTATATTATTAACCCCTAATCTGCCGCTCCGGACATCGCCGACACCTACATTATATTTATTAACCCCTAATCGGCCCCCCCAATGTCGCCACAACTATATTAAATTTATTAACCCCTAATCTTCCGACCCTAACGTCGCTGCTACTATATTAAATTTATTAACCCCTAAACCTAAGTCTAACCCTAAATCTAACCCCCCCCCTAACTTAAATATAATGTTTTTTTATTTTTTTTATTTTAAACGGTTTTTATTGAGACAATCAAAAAAGGTTACATAAAAGAAAAAAGGCAGGTACAAACCTTTACAACATAAGTATTTCATATCATCCTGGATATAAAGTTAAGATTGGGATGTACATCTTATAGAGTTAAATGTGCTACTAATAAACTCTAAACACGCTTAGAATTGTTTTAACATATCCAGAAGTAGCAATAAAAGAAGGTTACCTGGATATAAATGCTTTGTCTTCATTTTATAGTTTTAATAAGTAACAGTGGTATAAGATTATTCAACCATATAATACAAAACATACAACTCAGAGTTAATTAGGACAAAATTTTCTAGCATCTTATCAGGAGTAGGGTTATTAGGTATCTGTATAGGGTGATTACCTACGGAGTGAATACAGGGGAGACAAAGGTGAAGTCTACACCCAGGGAGATAGTACGCAGGCCTGACCTGGTATGTGGCTATGTATATATGCGCATTTGTATCAAAATAGTAGGATAAACAACTAGTGATGTAGGTGAGGAGGGTTAGGGAGTATGGTTTTATTTGGGTGAGAGTTCTGCGAGCCTTCATACTAGTCTGGGAAAAGTGTGAGCCACTGGTGCCATATTCTAATGTGCAAGTCTGTCTTGTCTAGTACTCGAAAGGAATATTGTTCCATCAATCTGATGTGTCTGATGGTGGATAGTATTTGCATGAAGGAAGGTGGGTTTTTGTTCCTCCATGCCCTGGCAATAGTCAATTTAGCTGCCATGAAAAGGTAGATCATGAGGGCCTCTGTAGGACTATCTAATGTGGGAACTGGCATGTGCAGGAGGGCAACTTCTGGTAATCAGCTCTTTCACCTGTAAAAAAATACAATACCCACCCAACATTAAAACCCACCACCCACACACCCAACCCTACTCTAAAGACCCACCCAATCCCCCTTAAAAAAAACTAACACTACCCCCTTGAAGATCACCCTACCTTGAGCCGTCTTCACCCAGTCGGGCACAAGTGGTCCTCCAGAGGGTCCGAAGTCTTCATCCTATCCGGCCAGAAGAGGACATCCAGACCGGCAGAAGGCTTCATCCAGGTGGCATCTTCTATCTTCATCCTTCCGGAGCGGAGCGGGTCCATCTTCAAGACATCTGACGGCTGACGACTGAATGACTGGTCCTTTAAATGATGTCATCCAAGATGGTGTCCCTTGAATTCCGATTGGCTGATAGAATCCTATCAGCCAATCGGAATTAAGGTAGGAAAAAAAGTTCAATCCGATTGGCTGATCCAATCAGCCAATAGGCTTAAGCTTGCATTCTATTGGCTGTTCCAATCAGCCAATAGAATGCGAGGTCAAGCCTATTGGCTGATTGCATCAGCCAATAGCATTTTTCCTACCTTAATTCCGATTGGCTGATAGGATTCTATCAGCCAATAGGAATTCAAGGGACGCCATCTTGGATAAAATAAATACAAAGTTGCCTGTAAAATAAAAATAAACCATATTACAGGGAGTGCAGAATTATTAGGCAAATGAGTATTTTGACCACATCATGCTCTTTATGCATGTTGTCTTACTCCAAGCTGTATAGGCTCGAAAGCCTACTACCAATTAAGCATATTAGGTGATGTGCATCTCTGTAATGAGAAGGGGTGTGGTCTAATGACATCAACACCCTATATCAGGTGTGCATAATTATTAGGCAACTTCCTTTCCTTTGGCAAAATGGGTCAAAAGAAGGACTTGACAGGCTCAGAAAAGTCAAAAATAGTGAGATTTCTTGCAGAGGGATGCAGCACTCTTAAAATTGCAAAGCTTCTGAAGCGTGATCATCGAACAATCAAGCGTTTCATTCAAAATAGTCAACAGGGTCGCAAGAAGCGTGTGGAAAAACCAAGGCGCAAAATAACTGCCCATGAACTGAGAAAAGTCAAGCGTGCAGCTGCCAAGATGCCACTTGCCACCAGTTTGGCCATATTTCAGAGCTGCAACATCACTGGAGTGCCCAAAAGCACAAGGTGTGCAATACTCAGAGACATGGCCAAGGTAAGAAAGGCTGAAAGACGACCACCACTGAACAAGACACACAAGCTGAAATGTCAAGACTGGGCCAAGAAATATCTCAAGACTGATTTTTCTAAGGTTTTATGGACTGATGAAATGAGAGTGAGTCTTGATGGGCCAGATGGATGGGCCCGTGGCTGGATTGGTAAAGGGCAGAGAGCTCCAGTCCGACTCAGACGCCAGCAAGGTGGAGGTGGAGTACTGGTTTGGGCTGGTATCATCAAAGATGAGCTTGTGGGGCCTTTTCGGGTTGAGGATGGAGTCAAGCTCAACTCCCAGTCCTACTGCCAGTTTCTGGAAGACACCTTCTTCAAGCAGTGGTACAGGAAGAAGTCTGCATCCTTCAAGAAAAACATGATTTTCATGCAGGACAATGCTCCATCACACGCGTCCAAGTACTCCACAGCATGGCTGGTAAGAAAGGGTATGAAAGAAGAAAATCTAATGACATGGCCTCCTTGTTCACCTGATCTGAACCCCATTGAGAACCTGTGGTCCATCATCAAATGTGAGATTTACAAGGAGGGAAAACAGTACACCTCTCTGAACAGTGTCTGGGAGGCTGTGGTTGCTGCTGCACGCAATGCTGATGGTGAACAGATCAAAACACTGACAGAATCAATGGATGGCAGGCTTTTGAGTGTCCTTGCAAAGAAAGGTGGCTATATTGGTCACTGATTTGTTTTTGTTTTGTTTTTGAATGTCAGAAATGTATATTTGTGAATGTTAAGATGTTATATTGGTTTCACTGGTAAAAATAAATAATTGAAATGGGTATATATTTGTTTTTTGTTAAGTTGCCTAATAATTATGCACAGTAATAGTCACCTGCACACACAGATATCCCCCTAAAATAGCTATAACTAAAAACAAACTAAAAACTACTTCCAAAACTATTCAGCTTTGATATTGAGTTTTTTGGGTTCATTGAGAACATGGTTGTTGTTCAATAATAAAATTAATCCTCAAAAATACAACTTGCCTAATAATTCTGCACTCCCTGTAGTTATATTGTAGCTAGTTTAGGGTTTATTTTATCGGTTTAGTTTTAAACAGGATTAATTTATTGAATTATGTTAAATTTATTTCGTTTAATTTAAATTATATTTAAGTTAGGGGGGTTAGACTTAGGGTCAGACTTAGGTTTAGGGGGTTAATAAATTTAATATAGTAGAGGCGACGTTGGGGTCAGAAGATTAGGGGTTAATAAATGTAGGTAGGTGTCGGCGATGTTAGGGACGGCAGATATGGGGTTAATAAAATCTAACTAGTGTTTGCGAGGTGGGAGTGCGGCGGTTTAGGGGTTAATATATTTATTAAAGTGGCGGCGATGTCCGGTTGGCAGATTAGGGGTTAAACATTTTAGTTAAGTGTTTCCGATGTGGGAGGGGGGCCTCGGTTTAGGGGTTAATAGGTAGTTTATGGGTGTTACTGTACTTTTAGCACTTTAGTTAAGAGTTTTATGTTCCGGCGTTAGCCCATAAAACTCCAAACTACTGACTTTTAAATGCAGTAGGAGTCTGGACAGGAGAGGGTCTACCGCTCACATTTTCAGGCGATCGTAATACCGGCGTTAGGAAAATACCATTAAAAAAATAGGATACACAATTGACGTAAGGGGATTTGTGGTAAGCTAAAATCACGGAAAAAAAGTGAGCGGTAGACCCTTTCCTGCCTGACTCGTAATACCAGCGGGCGTTAAAAAGCAGCATTGGGACCCCTCAATGCTACTTTTTAAGGCTAACGCAAGACTCGTAATCTAGCCGTATATTTTTTTACTTCTTTTCACAAATGTATACACCTAACACTGCAGGGCTTGGTTAGGAGTCTGAAGATCATCACAATGTTATTAAAAAAAAAGAAAAACTATACATTGTTATAAAAACACTCCCAGATGGGCTATATAAATGGATCATCTTCAAAACATTTATGCAAAGAAAAAAAATAGTGTATAATGTCCCTTTAACTTTGGCTTTAATGTCCCTTTAATTGCCAAACATTGGCCTCAGCCTTCCTTCCAAGTGAAATTGCACTTAAAAGAAAACAAGGTATAAATGACTTATTGTAAAATGCTCTAGGCTTTAGAAGAGAATAATACAATACTCTATGCTAAATAAATACATACGATTGTTTAAATGTTTAAAAATCTAGCAAACCTGTTGGTATTTTGGTAAATAGGATTAAGGCACTCAACCAAGATTTACTGGAAAAACATTAGGACTGATTCCCCCCCCCCCCCCTGCTTTTTCTTCTCTGTTTTATTTAATGCTATAGTTGTAAAGGCACTGTATCTAGTAGCTGGCAAGAAAATAAATATGTGATAATTATGATACAAAGCCAGTTGTTTCATTGTACAAGGTTGCTTGGAGAGGCTTCTTGCCCAGGTTGGGAAGCACTGAATAGGAGACGTGCTATCTCGCCTGTCTGACTGGAGCCTCCTTGACACATTATTTCAACCCCCAGATCTATGTATATCTGCAAGTGTAGAATGTTGTAACTGACACTTTAACTGTTATTTTAGCAATCTATCTTGACACAGGTGTTAAATACTGAAAAACGAACAAATAAAATTGTATGATTAAAAAACCCAGAGTGGGTGATTACATTTTTATCCTTGATATGCTGGATACTGGCATTGCTTTTTATTAGTCTGATTCTTTCAGAGACTTGATGAGTTTTAACTGATCTGCTGAAAATTCTTCCTACATTTAATATGGATATTTCTTACCCCCTAACCTCAAATTTTGTACTTTTATTCTTATTATGTTTTTTTAATAATAATAATAATAATAAAAATAATTTATCTAAATAAAATTCCCTAAGAATGAGTTTCACATTGAAGGGGAAAAAAAGCAAGAGGAAATTCTTCACATGGGCAATTTTTTTTTTTTTAAATATTTTATTTAACATCAGATCTTATCAATACAAAGACAGAAATAAGTACAATACATACATTGATGTTTTTATATACAATACTAGCATCATTTGCAATAACGAAAGAAACACTTTGATCATGTTTATTTAATTCTATAAAAAATTAGACCTTTTGCTACAATTAGGCGATCCAACAAGATGTACATGGAAAACCTGAAAGGGATCAACTTAGTTGATATTCGCCCTTACCAAAATAACATATATTAGAGGATCTTAGTCTAAATAAGAGACCTGACAAGCAATGCAGTATTCTAAACAAAAAGATTACTCTTCTGAGCTTCCCATAAAGAAGAAGAGAGAAGGAAAGAAAGAGAGAAGAAAACAAAACAAAACAAAAAAAAATCCACTCTCAAAGTTAAATAAAATTAGTACGCCACTGCTGTGGGTAGCAGTCCAGCTGCAACAGTTGGAGGAAGAGAGGGGAGGAGCGAAAAGGATTCAGAATCTGTAATTGAGAATCCATTGGGAGAGATCGGATAACCTTCTCCCATTTTCGAAGGAATAGTTTCAGTTTATTATTAGAATGGATTAATGGGTTAATTAGTTGTTTGTTTTGCAGACTACTTGCTGTTACAAGAAAAAAGACTGATTGGATATCTAGGTTAACTTTAGTACACTGAAATCTATTCAACCAATAGGTCACTTGTAGCCAAAGTTTCTGAATTTTGGAACAGAAGAAAAACATATGTGCCATGTCCGCGGCTGGACGACTGCATTTGGAGCAGACATTGTTACCATCTGGATACCATTTGGCCATCTTCTTTGGGGTAATATATATTCTATTTAATAATGTGCGCTTCTCTAAAAGAAATACCTTTTGTGAAATTGGTTACATTATGGAAACTTTCACTGAAACGATTAAAATGTAGATTAGGAATATCCATGGACCATTGAGAAAATAAGTCTACCATTTTAGCTACTGCCTCTTGTGAACTAAGAAGGTTATAGATGAATGAAATAGAATGTAAATCTGCTTTAAACCAATTCACAGCTGCACCTAGACTTCCATGGGACCAAAAATTATGGTGTAAAAGTTTGTTTGAGGTGATATAATGTCATACCTGTAGATACGCAAAAAAGTCCATACGTTCAATATTATATTCCAATTTTAGAAGTTCAAATGGTTTAACCATTCTAGAGTGGAAATCAATTAATTGTTCTATAAGTTTAAGTCCCTTTTGAGACCATTTCTTAAAAATGAAAGATTTGAGCGCGGTACTGAGTTGAGGGTTACCTCTTATTGGTAAATATGGGGATATTCTTTTATCGATTTTTAGGAACTTACATATGTTATTCCAAGCCAATAGCGTATTAGCTATTGTATATTTTGGTATTCTCTTCCTCATGGTCAGATCTAAGTTATTGTGCAGCAGAGCTTTTAAAGAATATGGGGAAACCAAGGCTTCCTCTGTTGTAAGATTTGTAATATAGTCCGCTTCGGACAACCAATCTAAGGCAATTTTGCTTAATAAGGCCCAGTTGTAAAACTTAATTTTGGGGAAGGCGAAACCCCCATCTTTCCTAGAGTGTGATAATATATTAATGGACATTCTGGGTTTCCTCCCTCCCCAAAGAAAACGTGAGCAATTAGAATTACATTTCTTAATATCCTGGACCTTCAAGAGTACAGGAATATCTTGAATAACAAAGAATATCTTAGGGAAGAGGATCATTTTAATAAGAGCAATCCTAACAGAGAGGGTCAGATGTAGTCTAGAGTGGACCAGTTCTGTAAGAGTAAAAAGCATTTTTGCCATAGAGACACAAAGTTCAAGTAATACCATTCATTGGGATTTTCGGATAGAAAGATGCCTAAATATTTAATTTTCTGATCTGTTTGAGAGAAAAGATTATCACGAAGACTATCTCTCTTTTCCACTATACAGAGGAGTTCTGATTTCTGAAGATTAATTTTGTATCCCGAGAATTTACCAAAAATATTAATGATCTCTAGTATTCAAGGTATTTTTTTTTCGTATTGCCCATAAAGAAGAGAATATCATCTGCATATAAAGACAAGGTATGCTTTTTTCCCCCAAGTGAAATGCCATCTAGTGACATTTTACAAAGCTCTGCAAGTGGCTCTAATGCAAGTTGATCACAGCATGGTCTGAGAAAATTATATCTGCAATTGTAGAGGAGACTCCAAAACCCAGGAAAGATTCATGTAAAAGGAACATGTCAATCCTTGAGAATGTTTTAAACGTCTTAGATTCGCATGTAAAGGATTTTTCGTCCGGATGTTGAAGTCTCCATATGTCCCTAAGTTTCAAATTTTTAGTGAAATTAGAGATCACTTTTGCCTCTTTGATGTATCTTTGTCTGTTTAAATTACTTAGTCGGTCCAGGTATGGGTTGAACACACAATTAAAGTCTCCTCCCAAAATAAGTTTGGAGTCTGAAGACTCTATTAACCTGGCAAATAACTGATCCCAGAAGATAGGCTGGTATTCATTGGGTGCATATAAGTTACAAAGGATATACAAGGAGCTCTGAACTTCTACTTTTAAAATGAAAAAATCTGCCTTCTGGATCTTGAATCTGCTCAATTATTTTAAAATCCAATTTTTTATTAAATAAGCATGCCACCCTTCTCTTCCTCCCCACCGCCGGAGTCGAGACTACTTCACCTATCCATCCCATCCGCAGTTTGTCTGATTCTAGGTTATTTAGATGAGTTTCTTGTAAAAAAACAATGTCTGGGGTGAATTTCTTAAGATATTGGGTAATTCTTTTCATCTTAACAGGGGACAATATCCCACCCACATTCCATGATAGGAACGTAAGTATATTCTTCATCTTGCGTTAAATAATGGAGGTGGGAATTAAAATCTTTGAGAGGGGTAGAGAGTGCAGTAAGAGAGAAAAAAAAAAGAAAAAAAAAGAGAGAAGAAAAAGAAAGAAAAAGGAAGGAAACACCTCCACATACGATCCAACAGTTAGTTTGTTTACAGTTCTGTACTTAAACCCTGAAAGGTCTCAATAAAATGTTTGACTTCCTCCTCACTTTCAAGGATGACTATTTTTGAATTATAAGTAACCGTTTTTTTAGCTGGATAGATCATTGTGGCTTTAAAGCCTCTTTCAATCAGTTGTGAACATAAGGGGGCAAATTTTCGTCTTTTATTAGACGTATCACTAGAGAAATCCTGAAAGATCAGAACACGGTTATTTTCAAACTCAAATGCTGTATTTTGATGATACAAGGTCAACAGTTTCTGCTTGTCTTGGAATTTAAGATATTTTACTATAATTGGTCTCTTTAGCATAACTTGATTGTTCTTGCTAAAAGAGGGGCCTAGTCTATGGACTCTTTCTATAGTAAGAGAGAGGACTTCCTCACCTACTCCCAGAGCTTGTGGTAGACGTACTGAAACCAGGGACATAAGATCTGCAAACTCAATTGATTCTGGGATCCCTACTATTTTAAAGTTATTTCTTTGTGATCTATCTTCCTGTTCATTTAAACGGGACTGCAATGTTTGAATTATTTTCGTTTGTTGCTCAATAGAATCTTGTTGCATCTGTTGTAACTTGTCTATGACTGTGATTTTATTTTCAATATCTATTAGCCTACTTGAAAATAATTTAACTTCATTTGTAAGGGCCTAAATATCTCTTTTTACCCCTTCAAATTAAGGAAAGAAGATATCGGAAATTTGCTTGGCCAATGAATCTGTATCAATTAATGTAGTGTTAACATGTGGCCTTTCTTAGATACTTAACTCTGCACTACCGAAGCTATTCCTCTGCTTTTTATCTTTTGTTTTAGGCGGCATATTAAACGCAGCAGCTTTATTGGACACTAAGAATCTGTCCATCCACTGATGACACGATAACAGAGTGAAAAAAAAAAAGTGTGTACGTGCAAGTGAAAGGGAGGAGTGTAACGGGGACTAAATATAATGTGAAACTCACTACAAAGTAGGTGTGGGGTATGTAATAGGAACAGTGTTTAAGCAGGGAAGAGGTGTGTGATGACTGTAGAAGGGCTAACATGAGTGATTACAGTACTGTTATGTACCAGAATGATGTGAAAGTGCGAAAAATAATGGGAAAGGAGAAAAAAAACAAAACCCCCTCAGTTTGTAGTATTTATTATTAGCTGTTATCAGTGGGGGGTTGCTCTCCAAATAGTGTTAGATTGCAACAGCTTACCCTGCTTACTTGTAAGAACTAATAAAGTTTGCTGTGATAGGCTTGCACAGGATTATCTTTACAAGCACTCAGTATTTAGTCAACTTTGGGGCTTAGGTATAGCATCTTGTATATTGTATCTAGATGAAGTATCTTCTTATTCTAGAGATAATTATCTAGCAATATTAACTTAATGCTATAAAGAAGTTATATGCACATAATTATGTTGTATATCAGTTAATACAGTAATGGATAAAACAGGTGCTATCAAATAACAAGTGAACCATTATTATACATGATTGCCTTAACACTTAAAAAAAAGATTGTACAAACATATTAATAGACATAATCTTCAATAGTTAACAGGGAGGTTTTCCCTTCAAATTTGTCAGCATCTCTTTCCCCTCTATGCTCAACTCATTAGTTACCACATTTTAAACTAGGAGTAACTAGTAGTAAGCTGAAGGAATGATTACTATAAGGCAAGTTTTACCATATTAATACATTGATGCCATACAGCGCTTACTTATGTAGACATATTTCTGCACAGTGACCAGCCATATAGGGGGTGCTTTTCCTTTAGATTAGTAAAAGCTTTGCCCTCAGTAAATTGATTTAACCTTAGGAAAACACATTTGGCTAGATTATGAGTTTTGCGTTATGAGTAAAAAAGCAGCGTTAAGGCTCATAACGCTGCTTTTTACTACCGCTGCTATTACGAGTCTTGTAGGTACAGCTGTCCCGCACACTTTTTTGGCCGTACCGCAAATTAACTTACACAATTTCCGTAAAGTCTTTTTTCAATGGGACTTCCATTGTGCCGGTATTACAAGCTTTTTTTTTTTAGGCTAAAAAGTGAGCGGTACAGCCTATCCCGCAAGATTCGTAACGCATTCTAAAGTCAATAGTTATTAGTTTTAAGCTACAAAGCTGTAGCATAAAACTCATAACTAAAGTGCTAAAAAGTACACTAACACCCATAAACTACCTATTAACCCCCAAACCGAGGCCCTCCCGCATCGCAAGCACTAAAATAAAATTATTAACCCCTAATCTGCCGCCCCTAACATCGCCGCCACCTACCTACATTTATTAACCTCTAATCTGCCGCCCCCAACGTCGCTGCCACTATACTATATTTATTAACCCCTAAACCTAAGTCTATCCCTAACACCCCCTAACCTAAATATAATTAAAATAAATCTAAATAAAACCTACTATTAATAACTAAATAATTCCTATTTAAAACTAAATACTTACCTATAAAATAAACCCTAAACTAGCTACAATATAACTAATAGTTACATTGTATCTAGCTTAGGGTTTATTTTTATTTTACAAGGTAAGTTTGTATTTATTTTAACTAGGTAGACTAGTTAGTAAATAGTTATTAAATATTTACTTACTACCTAGCTAAAATAAATACAAATTTACCTGTAAAATAAAACCTAACCTAAGTTACACTAACACCTAACCTTACACTACAATTAGATAAATTACCTACATTAAATACAATTAACTAAATGAAATACAATTACCTAAATTACAAAAAAATAAACACTAAGTTACACAAAATAAAATGTCCAGTCTTCAAAACTGTAAGTGGATCTTCAGGGGTTAGTGTTTTTTTAAGAGTTTATTGGGTGGGTTTTATTTTTAGGTTAGGGCTTTGGGCTGCAATAGAGCTAAATGCCATTTTAAGGGCAATGCCCATCCAAATGCCCTTTTCAGGGCAATGGGGAGCTTAGATTTTTTTAGTTAGGGTTTTATTTGGAGGGTTGGTTGTGTGGGTGGTGGGTTTTTCTGTTGGGGTGTTGCTTGTATTTTTTTTACAGGTAAAAGAGCTGATTTCTTTGGGGCGATGCCCCACAAAAGGCCCTTTTAAGGGCTATTAGTAGTTTAGTTTAGGCTAGGGATTTTTTTTTTATTTTGGGGGGCTTTTTATTTTGATAGGGCTATTAGATTAGGTGTAATTAGTTTAAATATCTTGTAAATTGTTTTTTATTTTGTGTAATTTAGTGGTTTTTTTTGTAATTTAGGTAATTGTATTTAATTTAGGTAATTTATTTAATTGTAGTGTAAGACTAGGGGGCCTATTTAACAATGGTCTGTCGGACCTGATCCGACAGTGCAGATCAGGTCCGACAGACCTTGCTGAATGCGGAGAGCAATACGCTCTCCGTATTCAGCATTGCACCAGCAGCTCACAAGAGCTGCTGGTGCAACGCCGCCCCCTGCAGATTCGTGGCCAATCGGCCGCCAGCAGGGGGTGTCAATGAACCCTATCGTACTCGATCTGGTTGATTTGTGGCGATGTCTATCTGCCTGCTCAGAGCATGTGGACAGGGTTATGGAGCAGCGGTCTTTAGACCGCTGCTTCATAACTAGTGTTTCTGGCGAGCCTGCAGACTCGCCAGAAACACGGGCCCTCAAGCTCCATCCGGAGCTTGATAAATGGGCCCCTAGGTGTTAGTGTAACTTAGGTTAGATTTTATTTTACAGGTAAATTTGTATTTATTTTAGCTATGTAGTTAGTAAATAGTTAATAACTATTTAGTAACTATTCCACCCAGTTAAAATAAATACAAAGTTGCCTGTAAAATAAAAATAAACCCTAAGCTAGATACAATGTAACTATTAGTTAAATTGTAGCTAGTTTAGGGTTTATTTTACAGGTAAGTATTTAGTTTTAAATAGGAATTATTTAGTTATTAATAGTAGGTTTTATTTAGATTTATTTTAATTATATTTAAGTTAGGGGGTGTTAGGGTTAGGGTTAGACTTAGGTTTAGGGGTTAATAAATTTAGTATAGGGGCGATGACGTTGGGGACGGCAGATTACGAGTTTTGCGTTATGAGTAAAAAAGCAGCGTTAAGGCTCATAACTCTGCTTTTTTACTACCGCTGCTATTACGAGTCTTGTAGGTACAGCTGTCCCGCACACTTTTTTGGCCGTACCACAAATTAACTTACACAATTTCCGTAAAGTCTTTTTTCAATGGGACTTCCATTGCGCCGGTATTACAAGCTTTTTTTTTTAGGCTAAAAAGTGAGCGGTACAGCCTATCCCGCAAGATTCGTAACGCATGCTAAAGTCAATAGTTATGAGTTTTAAGCTACAAAGCTGTAGCATAAAACTCATAACTAAAGTGCTAAAAAGTACACTAACGCCCATAAACTACCTATTCACTCCTAAACCGAGGCCCTCCCGCACCGCAAGCACTAAAATAAAATTATTAACCCCTAATCTGCCGCTCCTGACATCGCTGCCACTATACTAAACATATTAACCCCTAAACCGCCGCACCCCCGCCTCACAAACAATAGTTAAATATTATTAACCCCTAATCTGCCGCCCCTAACATCGCCACACCTACCTACATTTATTAACCTCTAATCTGCCGCCCCCAACGTCGCCGCCACTATACTATATTTATTAACCCCTAAACCTAAGTCTATCCCTAACACCCCCTAACTTAAATATAATTAAAATAAATCTAAATAAAACCTACTATTAATAACTAAATAATTCCTATTTAAAACTAAATACCTATAAAATAAACCCTAAACTAGCTACAATATAACTAATAGTTACATTGTATCTAGCTTAGGGTTTATTTTTATTTTACAAGGTAAGTTTGTATTTATTTTAACTAGGTAGACTAGTTAGTAAATAGTTATTAAATATTTACTAACTACCTAGCTAAAATAAATACAAATTTACCTGTAAAATAAAACCTAACCTAAGCGTATTGCTCTCCGCATTCAGCAAGGTCTGTCGGACCTAATCCGCACTGTCGGATCAGGTCCGACAGACCATTGTTAAATAGGCCCCCTAACCTTACACTACAATTAAATAAATTACCTACATTAAATACAATTAACTAAATGAAATACAATTACCTAAATTACAAAAAAATAAACACTAAGTTACACAAAATAAAATGTCCAGTCTTCAAAACTGTAAGTGGATCTTCAGGGGTTAGTGTTAGGTTTTTTTAAGGGTTTATTGGGTGGGTTTTATTTTTAGGTTAGGGCTTTGGGCTGCAATAGAGCTAAATGCCATTTTAAGGGCAATGCCCATCCAAATGCCCTTTTCAGGGCAAAGGGGAGCTTAGATTTTTTTAGTTAGGGTTTTATTTGGAGGGTTGGTTGTGTGGGTGGTGGGTTTTTCTGTTGGGGTGTTGTTTGTATTTTTTTTACAGGTAAAAGAGCTGATTTCTTTGGGGCAATGCCCCACAAAAGGCCCTTTTAAGGGCTATTAGTAGTTTAGTTTATTCAATTCTCCTATCCTGGTCACAGAAGACCCGGTGGAGCGGTATGATCCGCTTCCCCTGGTCTAACGAACCCCTGGGGTCTTGGGAGGATCCACGTTGTTGTATTCCTTGGGGCTTGGTTTAAAAAGAAAGGTAGGATGATGATAGTGAAATAGCCCAAAGTTTGGCACTGGTTACACTGATGGTATGTCAGGCAGACGATACTGTATTTCTGGCAGCCTCTACATTGTTACTCCCTGGTTCACTATACTTAACTCTGGATCGTGGCTCCAGCGACTGAGCTTGTGTAGCTTTTGGGGAGCTTCCGACCATGCAGTGCTGGGGAGGACTTTCGACAGCTCGCCCTCCTCCAGCAAGTAGTGCCCGATGAAGTTACCACCAATGGCCGAAAATGGTACGTGAGAGTGAGCAGTAGCTCTAGCATAACAGAGATGCCAACATGCGCGCCTTCTGCAACTCCTCCCACTTCCGGAAGCCCCGTTATGAGTTTTATGTTACCGCTTTGTGGCAATCAAGTCTTTATGAATACAGCTGTTGTTAGTGAAAAATTCTGACCATGCCTGTAGAACACCCTAGAACACCTAAGTATTACAAAGTTTTTCAATGCTGGTAACAGCTCCTGTTTGATGTGGGAGATATCATATATTGGACACCTCACCCACAAGTGAAACACTGGAAAAGATATGTGAAAAAATGCTCAATGGATTTCAAACATGATCTTCACCTCAAATTCCTGAAGTAAAAAGAATAAATAAACAAAAAACAAAGAAACACGTGGCAATGATTTGTTAGGAATGGGCAAATATTTTTGTAAAAATGATAAAATAAAAAAGAAAATCAACAAGTGACTGTTATTTGTTAGGAATGGGAAAATGATCTCCTGGTTATTTATTACTTTATTTGTATAGAAAGAATGTTAACATTAGAATATCCACTGTAATATTCAAATGTTACATTTGAATATTGATTATTATAGTCTTACATTGAAACCAATGAAAATAAACACTACAATGCTAATAATTGAATACTGGAATATGGAATGGAAAATGTGACATTTATAACATTAAAATTCCCATAATTTTATTGAATGTGCAAAAACGTTTGTCCACCCCCACTGTTTGTTCCCACATTCCCAAGACTGTTATGAAAAGACACTAAAATAAATGTTTATTTCCTTCTAAAAAAAATCTTTTGCAATTGTCTTTTTAACAATAAGCTAATTTCTTACCCAGTAGTGGATTCTGAATAGTGAGTGCACTTATATTCATTAAAACAGGTTTAAGTGGAATCCTATATTTAAGTTAATGGTTTGACTCATTAAAAACATTTTTCTCCTTGAGTGGCATCTTAAGGGCGCAGCGATTCATCTTTCATCATTTAGTTTCATTTAGATAACTATCTTTTTTCATAAATAAAAGACAAGTATACAAGGTGCAATAAATAATCAGAAAACACAAAACTTACTTTATTTGATTTTTTTTTTCTTCATTTGTTTCTTTATACAAAATAAGGAATTTGAAGCTTATAAGCTTCATAATATAACACAGCAAAAAGGGCAATTGTGGCTTGCCCCCTCCTCTCCAAGACAGAATGTTTTTCACAAGTTTTAGTCCTTTTTATATTCGACCAAATAAAAAATAAATTATAAAGTGGAAAAAAAAGAAAAGTTAACACCTTGATTGGTGCTGGCTGCAATAAGACTTTAAACAAAAAATATATTATTATTTCTTCTTGTACCATGACAGTTCAGCTTGGATAGTACATAGTGGTATCCTGGGCTTCCTTAATTTCTGAATATATTTGTGCTTTTATTGATCAATATTGTCCATAGAAGAGGAACATCAACAACACATTAAAAGAAAACAGCATAATATATATAATATATAAGCATTTAAGCTGGTGTTAAAGGGACATTAAACATTAAGGGCCAGGCTACAAGTGGCGCGTTCTTTTACCCCCCCCCCCCATTTGTGCACTAACTGCACAAATGGCGGGGGGGTGGTTTAGCACTCCCAGATTACTACACATATTGTAAGTAAAAAGCTAGCGCGAGAGACTCAGACACGCTAACGTCAGGACTTCAGATATCGTGACCGCACTAACTTCTTCTCCCTATAGACTTCTATGGTCACACTAAAAAAACATTAGTCTTTGCTCGCGTGCTGATCCGACACTGCGCTAGACCAACTGCACTAAGGACGAAGGTGCGTTACATAGAAGAAAATGTTCTTTTTATTAAAAAAATAAAAATAAAAAAAAAATATGATTCCCCCCCCCCAATATATCTATACCTATATATCTATATGAATATATACAGATATGGATGTATATATGTGTCTGTTTATATGTATACATATGTATGTGTACACATACGTATTTACATGTATACACAGATATACACACACACACACACACATATATATATATATATATATACACACACACACAGATTGGAGCCCTTTCCAGTCAAACACCATACCTTATACCATATCCTTTTAACCCTTTAAAACTTTTTTTTTTATAGAAAAAAAAAAAGTGTATAAATGAGTGTAATACTTTATTTTAATGTGTTTTTGATGTGTTCTGTGATTTATTTATTTTTAACCCTTACACTCTACTTCATGTCTTCAAGGTCTTCAAGTAGTGCTAAATATTCTAGTACAGTTTCGGCTTTCGCTCGAGAGCAAACTATAACTTTTAACTCGCAACACCAGAGCTATTTAACACAGTCGCAATATTCATTGAAAGTATTGGTTGAGCTTAAGTGATGTCGGCCGCGTTAACCCATCTCTAGTAAACATGATTTACCATGGACTTGTAATATCAAGTTGCACACTAATGTTAGCGTGGTACGGTGGTACTGCTTATCGTGACCTGCACTAGCATCAGCATGCCACTTGGAACTTAAGTTACACTGCATGTACATGCAATACTAAACTTCTAAAATGGAATTAGTGTTGAATGTCTCTTTAACATAACACTGATATAGATGTGCTTGAAACAGTTGCATTTAAAACTAGTTTTAATCCTACAGAAGTTACTGTAGGAAGGAGAGATTATTGGAATAACTTTATAAAGCGGTTTACATTTGTCCCCAATTTTGCTGACCCTCTGTAGGGACTATTGATAGGTTTGGTACCAGGAGGGCATCAAATGTAAGTTTTTTGATTTGCATTTTATAAACCATAATGCCATTACATTTGGGGGCTTGAGCATTAATTGTGCTAGAAGTAAGCTTTTTGCACTCTTCGGTGAGTTGAAAGTAAACAGTTTTCTCTCGCACGCTAACCCAATGAGCGCAAAAAGCCAAGCTTAGAATATTGCGTACGCCTTCACGTATTTCCCCATAGAAGTCAATGGAGCAAAAAAAGCGTAAAAAACACACCACTCTTACGCAAACCTGATCGCATATTCTCATGTGCGCTAACCCGACATGAAAATATGAATATTTTACATTCCAATGTTCTTCACATACAAGAATATGTTCTATGTATTCATAAATAAATATTTCTACAGTACATATATCTGATGGTATTTTGGTACAATATATATCTATACCTATATATAAATGATTATATATAGGTATAGCTAGATACAGATATATATAGGAATATCTATTTATAAATACATAAAACATATTCTGCTATGTGCAGAACATTGGAATGACAAATATTTACAGTAAATACATAAAACCTTTATTAAAAATAATTATTGCATAAATATGCTTTTACATGTTTTCAACTACTTAACTGCAAAGGGCTCCAATCAATGCACTTATATATGTGTACATATGTATTTATGTGTTTATATGTCTAGAAATACATTTATATATATATATATATATATATATATATATATATATAGATATTTATATATATATATATTTATATTTATACATACATACTTTACAGATTTAGAGATGTATATGTTTGTATCTCTATGTTAAAGCCCTTTGGCTGCCTTTTTTTTCTAGCACCTGAGATCTCGTATCTTTGAGCCCTTATAACTTTTGTGTGCCATATTTTGTTTAAAATATTTTTTATTAGCTGGCGTTATTATGAGTGTAACCATACTTTGTAATGTATTTTTGATGTGTTTTGTGCAACTTTTTAGTTTCACATAAACAGTTAACCACAGCTCTGAAGTTGCGGTAATCATTCTAACACTTACTTTCAACTCGTAATATGAGTGATAAGCCCGATGAGCGCAAACACCCGTGATAAAACCCTTATCGCTTGCGTGCAAACATTTGCGTTCCACTTGTAATCTGACCCTATATGTTCAGTAGTACACTCAAGAGAAAGGTTCCTTGTTGGTTTTACAGGACGAGATGACAATCTGAAAACTATCCCCTCTTAAATATCTGCATAAAGGGAAATCCCAGTGAAGAAAAATAAATTGCTCTATTTAAAAAAAAAGCAATTTATTATTATTACTTTATTTATTTATTATTTTTTGTTTTACAAATTCACATCATGTGCTTATGCTCTGTTTCAGATAAATATCCGGCAGCTAAGCCAATCAAGACTGGTATGTGTGTGTATTCCCCAATCACAGATGTTTCCTCATCCAGAGCAGTAAGGCAATGCCCAGTGTCTGTAGCAGAGGTTAAACACAAATAGTGCAAAGAATTCATTAAAAAAATAAAACTGCTCTAACAGACGTCTTCACTAGTAAACCCCTTATATTGTAAGTACTATACAATCCTTCACTGATTATTTATTAGACATATTACACTGGGTTTTCTTTTTTTCCGCCACAAGAATTGTTGTGCCCTGCCCTTCTTAAAGTATTAAACTGAATACATGTGAAAGAAAGGTCAAATGAGACAGCAGAAACATTTGTTAAGTATTTAAAAAAAAATGTTGCCAGAAGTTTAATTGTGGTATTTTGGACAGACCAGACATTAGCTGGAAAAATGGATGGATTTAGGACTGAAGTAAATGGTTGGATAAGGCCGTCTATCTAGTCTTTCTGTTTATACTGTAGTATGTGCATATTATAATTTGCTTGTGAATAGCTTATTGCCACACTCCACAGAAATGTGGTCTCTGGGCCCATAATAGCAAATAAACTTATTGCAGGCACACATCAAAAGGGAATATTGCTTGCATATATTACTAATAAAAACCTCATTATGATTTGCAAAGCAGAAACACTAGGGACATGATTAGGGATGGGCGAATGTTTCTAAAAATTCGAAATTTAAAACGAATGTTGATACATTCGTTCGTTCGAATCGAATTTCGAATCGTTATATAACATTCTATTTTTGAATTTTTGTTTTTGAATTTTTCAATAAAATTCGAAAATATTAGTTTGAATAATAGAATGTTTAGCTATGTATTGATTCAATTTCCAAATGTAATATTCAAATTCGAATGTGACATTCAACTTCGAAATAGTATTTCTAGTCTACAACTGTGTTTAATAAATGTAATATTCGAATTTGAATGCTACATTCAAATGTCACATTCGAATTTGAAATAGTATTTCTAGTCTAATACTGTGTTTTAAATGTAATATTCGATTTGAATGTGATATTCGCTTCGAATGTGATATTCGATTTGAATGTGACATTCAAATTCAAAATAGTATTTCTAGTCTAATTCTGTGTTTTATGAATGTGACATTCGAAAACTGTAAATAACATTCGAAAATCGAATTTTTAAGAATATTCATTCTTATCAACATTCTATTATGTAAATCGAATTTCTACAATAACATTTGTTCTAACATTCGAATTCGGATATAAACACATTTGCCCATCCCTACACATGATGTCCAATTGAGCTGAGATGTGAAAGTGTTGCATTGCAGAAGTTAGTCACTAGAGGGCAGTCTAACATCACCTAGTTTATTATAAATAATGCCCATTAAAATTTTAGGTCTTGGTTTAAACTGGTGATGTTTCATGTTGGTGTGGCCATAGTTTTTCATTGGGATACAATAGCAAGAATAAAAATATTACGGGTCTGTACATCAAACGAATATTTCATAACCATTTTGGGTTAATGCCAGCTAAGTCTAAATAATGCAAAAACTTGGAGCAAGTGCAATAATTTAATCAAATCCTTTCATTATCATGTGGATTTACATTAACTGTTCATGTTGATCCTTATTCAAATTTATTGTAATTTCAAATGATTTTTAGAGCAATTGTATTACTTTAAAAGAGGTACAATTAAATGAACAGGCTTTTGTAGGTATCTGTTTGATATGGGGTTTTTTTTTAGAGTCTGACCAACTAAAAATAATAGATGGGTATTTTAATCTAACATTGTTTATAAGATTGTGACCATTTTTAAATTTATTTATGCCACAGGGACACTGGTTTCTGTATTGTGTTGCTCTACATTATATATATTTCTTGTATTATTTTTGTTTGGCAAATCTTTAAGTTACAAGGTGATACTCTAGTGACTAACAAAATAACTTCAGTAAAATAAGGTATTGCAATAACATATACAGAATACAGATATAAAGAACTTTTGTCTCTCTAAATTAGAAAAGTTGCTGTAACAATCTTCAGTCAAGTGAGTAGAGGAGGCAATTTTCATCTTCATCTGATTTGGAGGTGAGTTTTGGTTTCAGCGCCTTGTTGGTCCCAGTGATGCTTCTAATCCACAGGAATTGTTCTATTATTCTAGTGGTTCAAGAAGAGTTAAACTCATCTTAGAGGTTTACGTTAACGGTTGTGGAGGTGGCTTTTGGTTTAGTGTCATCCTTGCTTTTGGTTTGTACATTCCAAACAGATTGGTTCTTTTTAAGTTTAAGAAGAGCAGAAAGTACATCAGGAATGGTTGAACCAGGCAGGTTTTGATGCTACTGTCTGTTGAGCCAAATGTATGATGAAACAAACAGAAGGTAGACTTCTGGTTAAAAAGAAACAGTTTTTGATACACAATCCACTCATAATTACCATACTGTACCCTCATTAATGTCAGGATTCTGATGCGGTAGAGAGCCACTAAATCCACTGTTGCTAGACATAGAAAATGGAGGACTTGGACCACTACTAAAGACTTCTCCAGATATGGGATGAAGAGTGCCAGTCATCCCAGGGTCTGGGCTTGGAGTGTCAGGGTGGGATATCATGTCCGCATATCTTTGGTTTTCTGAGGGGTGGTGGCCTGAAATTGGTGGTTCTAGTGGACCAAGAGGGGTTGTACCAGGTCCAGAATTCTGTAGGTAGCTGGAATCAGCTGGGGATTGTGTCTGTGAAGGAGGTCCATGTGGGAAAAAGTCATAATTTCCACTTCCATAATAATCTCCTTGGTAATCTGAAAGCAACAAGAAAGACAGTAAAATAATCAGATGGGTAAAGTAAATAATAGTGTGCTTAACAATATGTGCAATTGGTCTTTGTTTTTTATCAGATACAATTTTTAATTTGAAAACATTTTATTGCATTAAAAGAGATAAACAATATTTTAGATTTGTATTGTGTTAGACCCATATACAGTAGTTTTCTCTTTGATACTCCTCATTTAATGTCTTTTTAGGCCCCATTATATTATATATTAGTTTTAATTATTATAAATGTGAGCATGATGTTGCTAATCTATAGGAATCAGAAGTAATTAATTTATTTTGCACAAATGTAGGAAGAAAAAAAATATATAACAGTACATAATAAGAGCTCAAACTGATGTAACATAGTGGGTAATATTGAATGGTTTGTCACTGATATTAGGAAACAGAGTGAAATCTTTTGGATTAGGAGCGTTCATGTGTCCTGAGCATTATATGTCAGCAGTTTTGCATCAATGCTTTTCAATTATGCAAACATTGCTGCCATTTAGTCAGAGCCAGTGCTAAGATATTGGCTACACAGGTGAAGACACATTTTGCCCGCCCCCCCAAGTAATTATATACTCTACCATTACCGCTTCATAAAAAAATATTCTAGTTATGTGTTAAGCAGCAATAGATAAAATAGATTTCCATTATCACGTCAAATTCTTGACTGTTAATCTGATGTATTTATAATTATAATAGCTATAATGGTTAATTTATGCATGACATAACGTACCAAAGTGGTGGCTCTCCACAACTTAACAAATCAGTGGTGGCTCTGCATAAGGAAACAAACAGTGGTGACAATATATAAAACACACAAATCTGGAGGCAGGATGACCTCTTAACTTTTTACCATTATACCTAGATTAATACCAGCATGTCTAATGGGATCATTTATCAGGCTTCAAGCTGACAAGTTCACAAGCAGACAACCTGTCCACTTGCAATCACCACTTGGCAAACTTTAACAATGCAGAAAAGCTCAGTTGTTCAATCCCTGCCCCCTGCTCTTGGGCAAACAATTGCATGAGAGCAGGGCCAGTCAATAACCCTAAACAAGCGAGTTTGAGGTGATTTTCTCTCTTCCACCAAGGATAAGAAGCTTAAATTTGTGGTTGTAGACTCTTGCAAACTGGAACTGCGAGTTTTAGAAGATGTGAATGCATCCTGATAAAACATTTCAGGCCCTACAATAAATCACATTAACTTGCAGGAGAGTACTGGCAAGTTTTGGTTAGGAGACCAGTACAATTCACGCATATTGTATATTCATGTTGATGGTTCATACACTAAAAATCATAACAGACTGCTCTGTATAAATGATGTTGGGTGCCTGTACACTGATGGTGAGTATTTTATATTGCATGATGATGCCAAACATTTATACACTGGCCCCTACTATGAAGCATACCCTACAGGGGTTCCCTAAGATGTTCGCCTACTGAGTCTTTATTGTAGCACAGACCCTGCTTTAGAAGTGTATCACAATCAAAATGTGATTGTGTTTTAAATCTTTATAGGTGAAATTTAACCTTATTGAAAATAAACACGATCATTTAAGTGCAATCTCGATTTACGCTAGAATGATTACCGTGAGCTCTGGTTAACAGTTTTTCAAAACTAAAAAGCTGAAGTTGCACAAAATACATAAAAAATACACTACAAAATAGACACACTCATAATAACACTATCTACTAAAAATTATTAAGAAAAAAAAAAAATCGCAAACAAAAGTTATAAAGGCAAAGGGCTTTAACAGACATACATACACATCTATCTTTAAAAAAATGTATATATATATATATATATATATATATATATATATATATATATATATATATATAGTGTGTATGGGTGTGTACATATGTATTTATATGTACATATATGTATTTACAGACATAACTACACAAATATATATATATATATGTACATTGGAGCCCTTTGATGTTAAGTAGATGAAAACATGATGCTATATCCATATTTAATAAAGTGTTATACTGTGTATATTTACTGTAAATATTTCACATTTCAATGTTCTGCACATAGCAGAATATGTTCTGGGTATTTATAAATAGATATTTCTATATTTATCTGTATATATCTATATAAAGATATACAGTATCTCACAAAAGTAAGCACACCCCTCACATTTTTGTAAATATTTTATTATATCGTTTCATGTGACAACACTGAAGAAATTACACATTGCTACAATGTAAAGTAGTGAGTGTACAGCCTGTATAACAGTGTAAATTTGCTGTCCCCTCAAAATAACTCAGCACACAACCATTAATGTCTAAACCATTGGCAACAAAAGTGAGTACACCCCTAAGTGAAAATGTCCAAATTGGGCCCAAAGTGTCAATATTTTGTGTGGCCACCATTATTTTCCATCACTGCCTTAACCCTCTTGGGCATGGAGTTCAGCAGAGCTTCACAGGTTGCCACTGGAGTCCTCTTCCACTCTTCCATGACGACATCACAGAGCTGGTGGATGTTAGAGACCTTGCGCTTCCCCACCTTCCATTTGAGGATGCCCAACAGATGCTCAATAGGGTTTAGGTCTGGAGACATGCTTGGCCAGTCCGTCACCTTTACCCTCAGCTTCTTTATCAAGGCAGTGGTCGTTTTGGAGGTGTGTTTGGGGTTGTTATCATGTTGGAATACTGCCCTGCGGCCCAGTCTCCGAAGGGAGGGGATCATGGTCTGCTTCAGTATGTCACAGTACATGTTAGCATTCATGGTTCCCTCAATGAACTGTAGCTCCCAAGTTCTGGCAGCATTCATGCAGGCCCAGACCATGACACTCCCACCACCATGCTTGACTGTAGGTAAGACACACTTGTCTTTGTACTCCTCACCTGGTTGCCGTCCCACACGCTTGACACTATCTGAACCAAATAAGTTTATCTTGGTCTCATCGGACCACAGGACATGGTTACAGTAATCTATGTCCTTAGTCTGCTTGTCTTCAGCAAACTGTTTGTGGGCTTTCTTGTGCATCATCTTTAGAAGAGGATTCATTATGGGACGACAGCCATGCAGACCAATTTGATGCAGTGTGCGGCATTTGGTCTGAGCACTGACAGGCTGACCCCCCACCCCTTCAACCTCTGCAGCAATGCTGGCAGCACTCATACGTCTATTTCCTGAAGACAAACTGTGGATATGACGCTGAGCACGTGCACTCAACTTCTTTGGTCGACCATGCCGAGGCCTGTTCTGAGTCGAACCTGTCCTGTGACACCGTAGTATGTTCTTGCCCACCATGCTGCAGCTCAGTCTTGGCAATCTTCTTATAGCCTAGGCCATCTTTATGTAGAGCAACAATTCTTTTTTTCAGATCCTCAGAGAGTTCTTTGCCATGGAGGTGCCATGTTGAACTTCCAGTGATCAGTATGAGAGAGTGTGAGAGCGATAACACCAAATTTAACACACCTGCTCCCCATTCGCACCTGAGGCCTTGTAACCTAACTTATCACATTACACTGGGGAGGGAAAATGGCTAATTGGGCCCAATTTGGACATTTCCACTTAGGGGTGTACTCACTTTTGTTGCAAACAGTTTAGACATTAATGGCTGTGTGCTGAGTTATTTTGAGGGAACAACAAATTTACACTTTTATACAGGCTGTACACTCACTACTTTACATTGTAACAAAGTGTCATTTCTTCAGTGTTGGCACATGAAAAGATATAATAAAATATTTACAAAAATTTGAGGGGTGTACTCACTTTTGTGAGATGCTGTATATAGATATACAAATAGTACAAAACCCCTATATATATATATATATATATATATATTTTTTTAAGAAAAATAGAAAATATTCTGCTGAATGCAGAACATTGGAATGTGAAATATTTTGATTTTTCAGGCGGTTAGCATAAGCATACATGAGAATATGCGATTAGGTTTGCGCAACTGTAGGGTGTTAGGTTTTTTCCCCCTCCATTAACTGGAGGAATATGTGAACGTGCACTCTATATTGTAAGATAGGCTTTTTGCGCTTGTTGGGTTAGCATGCAAGTGAAAACAGTTTACTTTCAATTAACGCTCGAGTGGGAGCATTCATTAGCTCTCCCCTTGTAATCTGGCCCTAAGAATCTTTGCATTGGCAGCTGGAGTTGTGATTCCATTGGAGGTTGTGCTGATGCGCCCAGTATTTACCAAGAATGAGAGTGGCAGTGACATCATCTAAAAACTTTTTTTTTTCCATTCAACACAGTTAAGATATTATAAAAGTAAAAAGATAACAATAATTGAAGCCACACATCTGAATTAAGAGTTTGAAAAAAATTAAAACTTGCTTTGCATTAATTAGGACCAAGATAGAAAAGGTGACATTTTTTTTTTTTCTCACAGCCTTCCTTGGCAAAAAGCAAAAAAAAAATTTTTTTTAATGAAATACAACAATTTAGGTGAGAAGAGACTTTGCTTGAGGGAGAGACTTGCATGTTCAAGCAGCCTCACTTTCACATCTTAGAGTTCACCTTGTACATTCAAGCAAGAGGTTTTAAAAGTGCAAGATAAAAAAAAAGCTAAACTAAATATGAAGCTGGTAACTGAATTTCTCAGTTAATTATCTTTTTTTTACATAGCAGTGTAATACCAGATGAGTGTAAAAACATGCAGAATTTTTATTGGGAGATTTTATAAATCTAATTTCAATAAGGGAAGAATAATTTTGCAAACACAAAAAACAAAACAACATTAGCAACATCTTTATGGACAACACGTCAATTTATATTTGATCCATAATTGGGTCATATGTCTAAGTATTATAAGAGTATATAAAATCTCACAAAATTGCGATTGTCCTTTACAGTGAGATAAACACCTCCCAAGCACATATTGTGTCAGGGCACTTATGCCCTTTTTAATGGTAAATAAGAAGCTCAACATTTAGCAGAAATAAATCAGACAGACAGCCGAATAAAACCCATTTGTAAGTGTGGCAAAGCATTAAGTGTGCCGAGAATGGAGGGCTGATTTGGGAGGAGCTGGAGAATACAAGGATGCAGGAGGGAGCAGATGGGAAAATAATTACTTTTTTAGCCAGTTTTTATTCCTAATTAAAAAACAAATTTAACTGCGCTTTTAATAATTAACAAAAAAAAAAAAAAGAAGAAAAGAACCCCCCCCACACAACAAAGATGTCAGATCTCCATTTCAGATCTAGTTCTACTGTAATTATATAATATAATTATATATTAATTGCATATATATATATATATATATATATATATACATATATATATATATATACATATATATATATATATATATACATATATATATACATATATATATACACATACATACATACATACATATACACACATATATACATATACACACACATACATACACACACATATATATTTTAATTGTGTGTGTGTATATATATATATATATATATATATATATATATACACACACACACATACATACATATACTCACACATATATACTGTGTATATATATATATATATACACACACACGCATACATATACTGTGTGTATATATATATACACAATTTTTTTTAAAGAAATCTATAATGTACGTTTGTTAAAAAAAATATATTTTTTTATACACTAATTTATATTCATAATATCTACAATTTTTTTGTTACAAGAAAAAAAGTCACCTTATTTTAGAAATTTTACATTTATTTATTTAACACTACCAACTATTAAGAAGTACATTAAAAGTAAAGAGAACCTAATGTAAAACAATCTCTTGTATCTTTTTAATTGAATTTAGAACTACATAATCTATAGTAGATGGAATAAAGCTATGCATTTGTAGTCTTTTGTTTTGTGCTTTGCTAAGAATGAAGGAAAAAGGATTCTGTGATCTCTTGACACACAAGTCTATTGAGGGGATTGAATACATAGTTTCTTGGTAAACAGACATCCCCATTCAGACAGCTCAAAGACACAAGACACATCTAACTTGTAACAGATCACAGAAGCAAAAGGGGGGAGATCAGATTATGTGGGGGGAGAATGAAAATAGCAAGATAAATTATCAATTCATCCACTACGCATCTAAAAGACAGTTTTAATAAAACAGAGAGGAAAATGAAGGTCACGGAAAACACATTATAGATCATAAAATGTAGAGAAACTAAAAAAGAAACCAAGACCAAACTACTTAAATACATAAGAGCACAAATAAGAAAATGACATAAAAAAAAGGGAAGGATAAAAATAAAAAAGGATAGAAAATAATGAAAAATTCCCTTTGGAATGTAATCTTGGTTTCTCCTAATATTTAATTATGATATGAATATTTAAAAATGTCCTCAAGATATTTAACTTCTTCTGCCCTTTGTGTTATCATTCCTAACTTACGACAATCAAGAGAAATATAATATTGTTACAAAACGTAAAATAGACAAAGATGAAACAGAAAACCAGCATATTAAAGAGAAGAGAAATATAAAAAAAAAAAGAGGAAAACTTGTTCAAGAGATAAAAAGTCCTCTCTGACCAAACCAATCTGCATATTATTAATGTTTGGATTTCAGGGGCGATTTACATAAATGATAATTGTAATAGGTAAATTGTGTTTCAGAGAAAGAAGAAAACAAACAGAGAAAGGCAGGGTACCCTGTTCTCTCCCAATCACCCTCCATATGTTCCTGGAATGTGAAGGTAATTGGAACAACTGTTGTCTGAATAAGGTACAAAGAAAGCAGCTGTGTTATTGTCCCCTGCAACACTACAGAGGCAGAAAGGGAGAGAGAATGAGAGAGGAGATGGGAGGGGGAGCAGCTCTTACATGTTTTCTCCACAATACCCGCTTTCTTACTTTAGATTTCAGCAGGGTGCAAAGTTTGAAGAAGCAAGGAGGGAACCTTTAAGAGGTGAATGAAGGGGAGGTAGAGGAGGTTGTTAGAGGATTGGAAGGGAAAGGAAGAAGATTAAAGAGCTCAGGAAGAGACCTTATGAAAATCATTCTCCAAGGCTTTGCCACGACTAAATCTTTAAAATACCTTTGCCCTCTCTATAAACCTCACTTCTAGAGATTATAATTTTTTAATCTCAATCTTCTGCTGATCTTTAAAAGACACAATTTAGTTCTCAGTTTAAGAAATGTGCCGGTGTACGTGTACTGTATAAAATCAACTCTGGTTAACACACTGCGGCCAGATAATACGGCGAACACATTTTAAAGAGGAATTGGGAAACTGCATTTAATATTAAAATATTAACTGGAAATGGACTATATTTACATGGGCATATTCAAAACATTCTTTAATTAACTTTATAAAACCCGTAGCTGCTGGGTAAATAAGTTATTTCATAGAGCTACTTTCAGTTTAAGCATGTCTTGCCATCGACCGGCCATTTTGGAAACAGAAAAGTAAATTAAAAGAAAGGAAATTTTTCACATATACTTTGTTGTGAGAGTTTATGGAGAACATATCCAAGAGGTGATGTCATTGGGTAGAAGGAGCTTTCTTGAATAGGAGGAAGACAATTGCCCCTGAGCCTAAATTATTAGGCAAGGCTGCTGTCTGCCCTGTATTGAGGGCCCATGAACCGCAACTGTGGAGTTTGCAACCAGTAATAAAGAAAAAAATAGGCTGTATTACAAGGATTTCCTCAACCTCCTAGTTAGTTTGCATTTCCTTCCTGCTATCACATGGTACATAGACCTTACGGGCAGCAGGACCTGTCAAGAGCATGAACCCATCACACTCTACATAAAAGTTAAAGGGACAGTCTAGTCAAAATTAAACTTTCATGATTCAGATAGGGCATGCAATTTTAAACAACATTCCAATTTACTTCTATTATCTAATTTGCTCAATTCTTTAGATATCTTTGTTGAAGAAATAGCAATGCACATGTGTGAGCCAATCACACAAGGCCTCTAGGTGCAGCAACCAATCAGCAGCTACTGAGCATATCTAGATATGCTTTTCAGCAAGTGATATCAAGAGAATGAAGCAAATTAGATAATAGAAGTAAATTAGAAAGTTGTTTAAAATGACATGCTCTTTCTAAATCATGAAATAAAAAAATTGGCTATCATGTCCCTTTAAGTCTAGGTTTATACACCGACACTTCACATTAAGGGCCAGATTACAAGAGGAGAGAAAACATTTGCGCGTGAGCGATAAGGGGTTTATAGCTGGTGTTTGTGTTCGTCGGGCTTACCGCAGGTATTACGAGTTGAAAGTAAATGCTAGAATGATTATGAGCCCTGAGAGGTGTAGTTAACTGTTTTGCGAAACAAAAACAGTTGCACAAAAACACATAGAAAATACATCACAAAGTACACTTACACTCATAACACCATCCTAAAATTATTTAAAATAAAATATTACACACAAACGTTATAAAGGCTCAAAGATATGAGGTCTCAGGTGTTAAAAAGGCAGGCAAAGGGCTTTAAACAGACATACACATCTGTATATATGTACATATGTATTTATTTACAGACCGATATACACAAATACATATGTACACACATAAGAGATATATATTATTATACTTTATTTATAAAGCGCCAACATATTCCGCAGCGCTGTCTATGGGTACAATTCAAAATTATGATATAAAACTTGTAAGACACAAGACACAATTTTACAAACACATATAGGAGGAATTAAGCACCTTATTCCCGTGGGAATTTACAATCTAGATTTATATATATATATACACACACACACACGTAATCTGGCCCTAAGTGTTAAAAACAAATCCTTGTTACAACTATATCAATTATAAACAGTAGCCCACAGCCCTGCAAGCTTTACAGCTCAAGGCAAACTGGCGCCAATAGGAGATTGGGGCATTGTTATAATCAGTATCTTTAGGATTTTGGTTAATGGACATAGGCCATATGGGCTGTACAAGAGTAGCCATGAGGCATACACTTTTTGTACACAGACCACGTGAATCTATAAACCCTTTACACACTCACTCAGAGACAGAAGAGGCTGTTTTTGTATAAAAAGAAGGATCTGTATAGACCCTTACTTTTAAACACCTATTTTACAGTGATGTTAAGAGTCTGTGGCCAACCAAATATACCCATATATACCCCTCAGTATATGGTCGGTATAGAAGGAAGGAACAAGCCTTACAGTGGGGTCGATGACAATCCACTGATTTGTTTTGGGTGGGTTTTTAGCACTATTTGTTGTTGGCAATTACAATCCATATTCACGACCTTTTTACACCTTTTGAATTTGGACACCTAAAGGCGCTTGCTAAAGTCAAAAAATTGCATTTTTGCCTTACCAAATCGTCTTGGAATACTTTCAATTATATTGTGCATGGCCACAGAGGATATTTTAGAGGTATAATTTGTATACATGGTCTAGATTTATTAAACTTCTCTTCATCCCTAAAATTTACACATATATACAGGTGGCCCTCGTTTTACAATGGTTCAATTTACACCGTTTCAGAATAACAACCTTTTTTTCCAGTCATGTGACTGCTATTGAAAAGCATTGAGAAGCAGTGCATTTATTAAAATAGCCAGTAGATGGAGCTGTCTGCTTGTGTTGCAGCAAAGCCAAGCAAGCTGAAATTAATCAGTTTAACCAGACCTGAGCTATCGAGCAGATTTCAAAGGAACAAGATATTTCTGTCTATAAATCAGTCCAGATTGGAATGCATAGAAAGAACTGTTTGCAGAAAAATGCAAGTGAAGTCTGTGTTGTGTGATTATTTTATTAGGTTTATAATGCTGTTTAGCAAATGTTTTTGTTCATTTACCTTAGTTTAAGTGTATATTCTGTGTTGTGTGATTATTTTATTAGGTTTATAATGCTGTTTAGCAAATGTTTTTGTTCATTTACCTTAGTTTAAGTGTATATTCTGTGTTGTGTGATTATTTTATTAGGTTTATAATGCTGTTAAGCATTTAAAGTCTTCATTTCAAAGCTTTAAAAATAATGTATTAGGTGTTACTTATGACAATTTTGAGAGGGGACTGGAACCTATCTCCTTCACTTCCAATTGACTTACATTATAAACTGGGTTTCAATTTACAACCATTCCTTCTGGAACCTAACCCCGGCGTAAACTGAGGGCAACCTGTATATTTAATAAGCGATATCCCATCCAATTAACGGGATCTGCAGGAAATCGGAAACATAACATTTAGAAATTGCGTTCTGAAAAGGTTTGTTTCTAATTCACACTAACAGCAATGTTACTGACCATCACTTCAATTTTACCATTTTCTGCCCTGTCTTGCTTGTACGGGTATATAAAATAAAAAATGCTGGTGTTTTAATAATCAAGAGCTACAATATATAGAACCATCAATTTATCAGTAATATTTATCTATTAACTTATCTATTAATAAGTAATAGAAATTACGCAATGACAAACCACATTCTTTACACTGAGGTTTTTAGTTTTGGCAATATTTTTTTTAATGGAGTAACCCATGTCACTTAGTGGTTTCAAGATTTAAAGTATGGAAACTTTTAAAATCCAGTTTTAGAAGATAAGTTGCAGCCATTTTCTTCTAATAGAAACGTACTTCCCATAGAGTTGATTGATTTCTTAGACAATCTAGCTAGACTGTAGAGCCTCTTCAGTACTGCAAGGTCAGTCAAATAATTTTAGAAATGCAAATTTTAGCTTAGCAATTGTATATCTTGCTATTTAGTGTTCCCGGATGTAAAGGAGACACACATACATTACAATATAAAATCTTTAAAAAACTAATAAAAATAAATAAAAAAACAAAAACAAATAGAAAACAAAAACAAACACACCACAACCACACCTGAAAGATTTTGCATATCTCTCCATAATAGGGAGTATTTAATCTGGATCTTTATTAGGGTGACCAGTACCTTGAGATGGGAGTAGAATATGTTTATAGTTTCATTATTTAAAAATGTGAAAATTGTGTTTTCTTAGTCTCAGAACTGGAAATGCACACCTTAGACTTCCCAAGACTAACTCTGATAAATACATCTGTATCTAACTCACTTCAGCATAATTTATTAGCATTGTTTTGCAGTTTATCTAACACAAAGCCCGTACTAGTCTACTTAAGTAACAACCAGGACTGGCTCCACTGATTGGCCATTCAATATTTTTAAGGTTTCTTGCTGGCAAGATTATTCTTGATATTGCCATCAAGGACAGTTATTTCACACTGTATTTAAATATTCATGCCATTTAATAAAATTGGGCTGTTTTTATAGCCGTGCCACCCTTTACTAACTGTAACACAAAGCCAACAGTATATGTGCTTTTCCTTACTTTTAATGAAAACGTGTTTTAGGTAAAAGATATAACACCTTCCTTTATGCTACTCCCAGCTTTTTGTGCAGGACAGTTAGAGGAAAAAAAAAAAATGTAAATACTTCCTCTCATTATTTACTTTTGATTGTAACAAGCACATATTAGACCCTCTAAGAACAAATTACTGCTTACAAACAAAGATATATGAGGCCTTCAACAAGGGGCCAATGCTAGTATAAAATCATGATCATTTATTTATAAAAAGCCAAACATTTCAAAGCGCTGTACAAAAAGGTCACATAAGGCATACAATTATTGTCAATCAATACAAGAGCAGTACTTTTGTACACAAGTTCGGATTTCAATAGCAAGGAGAAATGGTTAAGGCTTCTTCCATCATTCCAGAGGTCTCCAAGCCAGCAGTGCATCTAGAATTTATAGGATTGGCAAAACCATGCAGTAGGTTACCTCCATAGTAGCTGTAAGGACCAGATGCCAGGATGTCAGATTCATCTAGCCTTCCTCCTAGGGGACGCATTCGCCTTGGACTTCTGAAGAAAGCATGTCTTCTGGCACCTAATGCACTGAGCTGCTTCATTCTCCTCTCCTTTGACCTTCGGTTCTGAAACCAAACCTATAAAGTAGAAGTAGAAAAAAAAAGGAAGCTTAGTGATACACTAAAAAGTGGTTTGCAAAAAAAAAACAAAAAAAAACAAAAAAAACAAAAACAAAAAAAAACCCACACCCCATTAGTGATTGTCATTGTGAGAAAAAAAAGGGATAGCACACACAAATAAATACAATCTTAAAGAACTGCATGTAGACAAATAGTTTAATCAAAAATGAAATTAAAAATTCACACACCAACATCAAGAACATAATATGAATTTATCCTGTTTACATTTAGCCACCAACCAGCAAGCACTACCTAGGTGCTGAACCAAAATTGGGCCGGCCACTAAGCTTACATTCTTGCTTTTTCAAATATAGATACCAAGAGTATGAAGAAGAATTGATAATAGGAGTAAATTAGAAAGTTGCATGCTCTATCTGAATCATTAAAGAAAAAACAAATTGGGTTTCATATCCCTTTTACGGGACATGAAAGACAAACTTTAAAAAAGCATACTTTAGCTGAATCATTAAAGACTTTTCAGTTTACTTCTTTCTCTTGGTGTAATTTGTTAAAAAAAAAAAACAACATACCTAGGTAGGCTCAGGAGCAGCAATGTATGACTAGAAACAAGTTGGGGTTCTAAAAACCGAGCTGTAATGCACTACTGGGATATAGATCATTTGCAGGGGTTAAAGACATAGTTCCATGCAAGCAAAAAGTTCTATAATAAAAATGTGCCAACATAGTGGGCCATTTTAATGTCATTTAAAAGGTCACATTTTTTACCTTTAAAATATGAACAAAAAGACAATTATTATTATTATTATTATTATTATTATTAATAATAATAAATAATAGGCGTAGTGCTCATCTTTTCTTAAGAGTGTAGGAAAGAAAATAAATAGCAAAAAATGAATTTGGTGAAGAAGAGCAGGCATGGGATGAATATTATTTCTGAAAGGTAGAATTCTAAACAAAGCACCAAGGAAGGTCATTTGCATTGAGAGCTCATTTGTGAACACATTTCAGCTGAGAAGGAAACACCTAAGGGCAAATTAAAATAAAGTAGCAGGATAGTCTAATGGTAAATCAACTTTGTACCTATGGTTTTGCTAAGATATGCTGGTCTTAAATGTACTAATTGCAACATTATGGAGGGGGGGGGGGTATCATTTCCATGTATTAGGTTATTAAACCCTTCTCTTTTTTATCGTATTACAAAAATCTGGCATTTATCAGATAAAGGAACGGTTACAAAAATGCTATAAATGCAGCTGGCAGAATGAAGGTTTGGAAGTACAGTTTATTATACCGTAAAATATAAAATGGCCTTACTGGTGAATGACAAAACAAGATTGTTTCTTTCAGTAAAAAAAATAAAGAGCTGCTGTAACATAACTATGACCATGACAAAGTTCATTAACACATTCTTTATCTTTACATCTATTATATTTATATATAACCATATCATAGAGTAAGCTGAGTAAAGGGACTTGCACTTTTAGAAAACAAGAAAATATTTTTTTAGCCTGGGTTTTAACCATAAAGGACTGATGTATTAATTATAAAAAAGAATCAGAATAATAATATCAGTCAAATAAAAGCGTTGTACTAAATTCATTGGACACTGCATGTTGCCCTTGATTAGAGAAGGGGAGAGTGAGACACTAACATAACAAAGGTTTAAGTCATTGTTGGCCAAAACAGAAGCAATATCACATATTATTCACGATTGCAGTCAAGGCTAGGAAATTCTATAGCATTACATTTTTTTTTTATTGTGTCCTTAGTTAATAAGTGTCAATATATAATGATTTTTTTTTGTCTCAGCAGATCTTGCAGGGATGCTTTGGGAGCATAATTAAATACTAAATTATCTAGAGAAGATTTCATTAAAAGGGACAGTCTACACTAAAATGGTTATTGTTTAAAAAGATAGACAACGCCTTTACTACCCATTCCCCAGATTTGCACAACCAACATTGTTATAGTAATATACTTTATAACATTTAAACCTCCAAATTTCAGCCTGTTTCTAAGCCACTATAGACAGCCTCTTATCACATGCTTTTTTTGCTTTTCACAATAGGAGACTGCTAGTTCATGTGGGCCATATAGATAATATTCTCTGTTTGCTGCATATAGATAAGTCTGAGGTCTCACAATTACTTGGATCCCTTGATGCCACTGGCCATTCCTTAAAGTCTTACAGTAAGGTGACTGGGGATGTGTGAGGTCATATGTGGAAAAGGAAGTAAGTGAAGAGTTCCCTCTCCTTTCTGTCCTGCTGTGTCAGCTGGGACATTGAATGCGGTGTTTACCGCGGCCCATTTCTAAATGCCGGTTTACATATCATGCTGCAAAGGAAACCATGTGTTATGCTGAAAAACAAATGTACACTTATATTTTCTTTTTCCTGGCCAGGAATTCTCTCTTGTGCACAATATGCTCATGTTAATATACTTGGACTGTTTTTACTTTAGGCATGTTTACTTATTGTGTGGTAGCTTTCCCTATACATTGGGTAATAAACAAGTTTGTTTGAAGCTTGTACCCGAGTTATCCGTGTCACATGATTATTTGATTAATTTTTCTAAAAGAGTGCTGAATTCCCTAACTGTGGAGGTAAAAAAAATCTCATATACCTCCTCTCTTTCTATTTCTGTTTATGATCAAGGTTTCTTTAGGGTCCGCATCAGAGGGGTGATTTTTAGAGCTTTTGCTCTTTAGTTATTATAATGTAATTTTGAATCCTCACAATTTTTTCTTATTTCAATTAGGCCATATAGATACCATTGTGTTCACACCCAAGGAATGATTTAATATTTAGAGAAAAAAAAAAAAACAGTGCTAAATGCAAAGTCAATATATAATAAATAAAACTTAATGTGATCAGGGAGCTGTCGAAGATTCTTAAGGTAATCAGAGGTAAAAAGTATATTAATATAACTGCGTTTATGCAAAACTGGGGAATAAGTAATATAGGGATTATCTCTCTTTTAAAACAATGAACATTATATTGTAGGCTGTCCCTTTAAAGCAAAGGCCATTTTAAGAAATTTTACTGCATGGGTCCAAGAATGAAATGACCCCTTCAACTCTCCGTCCACTACAACCTAAAACCAACCATAGTTAGCAGTCTCAAATATTTAACTTCAACAGATTGAAATTTCACTTAAGATTGTGCGGATACCCAGCTAATGTACCCCTTTTGAGAGTAATTTCACTTAAATGGTTATACAGAAAACGCTCTTCCTATGTCTCTTGCTCCCAAGCAGAACAAGGTATAGAGATGGCTCTGTTTAAAGCAAAAAAACTATCGAGAATGATATGCAGATGTATTTTTCAGTTATGTTGTTATTTAAAACTTTACACTTTTAAGTGCTGCCATGTTAAAAACTATGTTTTAAAAGCATGTTAACTAATCTTATATCCTGTGCTGAAGCCAGTTCTAAATGAGTGACTACAGTGTCCCTTTAAATAGACACAAAGAGATCACTTAACATGTATTTAAAGATAGCTTTATTTACCCTACAGACAGGTTTTCTGTACATTTTCTCACTGTCAGAGATCAAAGTTTAATGGATTAAAAATAAATACATTTAAAAGGAAGTTTAAATCCATGAAGTTTAAAAGGGACATGAAGCCCAAAATGTGCATTTCGTGATTCAGATAGAGCATACAATTTTAAACAACTTTCCCATTTATTTCTGTTATCAAATTTGCTTTGTTCCCTTGGTATCCTTTGTTGAATGAGAATCAATGCACCGCTAGTAGCCCCCTGAACACATCAGGTCAGCCAGTGACAAGAGGCATAAATGTGCAGCCACCAATCAGCAGCTAGCACCTCTGCTGTTGCAGAACCTGCCTAGGTAGGATTTTCAAGCAAAGGATTCTAAGAGATTATAGTAAATTAGAAAGTGGTTTTGAAAATTGTATGTTCTGCCTACATCAGAAGTTTAATTTTGAGGTTACTGTCCCTTTAAAAGACTTCCATGCCCCCCTCTCCCCTATACTGGTTAATACAAAATATGATTATATTAACAAATATTTCTGTGCTAAATACACATTTATTTATCTATATAGATAGTTTTTTTTCAAAACAAGTTGCATAATAAGCATCCTTCACAAGGCAAGATAGATGTATATCAAACAAACACTCCATTTAGTAAAAAAATATATATATTAATTAAATAATGTGTGTGTGCAATTGTTCTTTAAAAATAACTGTTCATCCACTTAGTTTGGTTTCTCTTATATCCAACCTCTAAAATTAAGGGATTACTCTGAACTTTGGAGGAATTCTAACTGGGATAAGCCGAGAGTGAAGGAACATGAAATCCATCAAACATGAAAACTACTTTATCAAAAGCATCATATCCTGTACAAGACCCTCTAAAGGGCTTATAGGATCCGGATTACAACTCTTTCAGTGGGATGAATGGGGACTCCCTGCCTGAGAGACAAGGGAAGGACCTGACTCTTTTGCTCGAGAAAGAAGATTAAAAAACACCAATCTTTTCCAACCAAGCAAAGTGAATAATAGGGGAGGGTTTAGGGGAAGGGTGTAGGATAAAATGGGACTGTTGCCAAATGTAAAGAAAAAAACAAAACACCAACACAAGAACATTAAAGGATAAAAGGAATCATTCCCATTTGGAAACATTTGAACTAGGATTCCAAAATGTTATGTGCATAGAACAGATCGGTACTTGATTTGTTAGAGCAGTGTTTTATGTTTTATATTTATTGCATATAATTTTGTGGCTATAAATACTTGTGCACTAGTGTGAGCAGTAGATTTCCCAACAAACACTTTATTTTATTTTTTGTTTTAATTGTGCAAACATTTCTTAATGACCTTTTTTGTCCCCTGGTTGGTGATTTTAATGAAAGGGACTAATGGTCTTTTGCACATTGTTCAATTCTGCAATTTTCAAGCACTATGTGTTTCCTCATCAGGCTGCTAGGATTCATTGTCAATTTATGGACACTAAAGACAATAATCAAAGCACTGAAAATAGTGCTTCATTCAATTTAGTCACTGTCCAGATATCAAAAAATACAAATTTGAGGAGACTGTCTATTTCCAGAAGTAGAGTATATTGGGAAAAGCAAAAAAATACTTTACGGTAGGACTCCAAGGTGTGTGTGTATATATATATATATATATATATATATATATATATATATATATATATATATATATATATATAAAATGAAACTTTACACAATCTTTTTATATATACACTTTGAGTATAATATATACTGAGCATACACATACAACATATAAGTATATATGTCTGTGATTGATGGCTGTCACGTGATTTTAGGGGGTCAGCAAATGGGGAAAAAATAAAATTTGTTAGAAGAAAAAAAAATAATCTACTGCTTATTTGAAATTCAGAGTAAGTGTTATTGTATTGTCATTTTATTATGCACTTGCTAATTATGCAATTCTACTGTATTTAATGGTCCATTCCAGTTGCTCTAACTTTTTTAGCGCTGTTAAGTAAAGCTTGTAATCAGAGTGTTTACCATTAAGAGAATAGGAAATGCTAAAGAGTTTTTGGCCATGCTAAATATTCTCTGGTAATTCTGTTTTTCTATGGACTTGTAATACAAGATTACTCACTAATCTGAACTCAGTCCCTTGATATTGATAGTGATCATTAGTGCTCCGCTTGTAATCTAGGATTTATTTAATTATTACATTAAAATCCACCTTCTGTTTCATTAACTGGTTTCCCTGTTAAGTTTAAACATGTAAGAAGTTAGCTCCCAAAAAGTAATCTAGTGGTACAATAGGTCATGTCGAAATTTTTATTTTTGATAGTTTATATTGACTGTTATATTACATTTCATTTTTAACAAAGACCAGGTATTTAAAAACAAAACTTTACCAATACAAACCACAAAACGTATATTACGTCTATAAATAAACCAGCTAACGGTGCATTAATATGGTTATAAGTAACAGGGAGTGCCTAAAATAAATCAGGCTGCAGTGTGATAGAATGGCGATATGTTAAAATTAAAAATCCAATATATTTATTTTTACAAAATTAAATGTAGTATAATACTCAACATAAAAACAACCCATAAAACACTTAATAGTTGTATGGACGGTTACCATAGAAAACCTTAAAACATAGAGGAGCTGTAAAAAAAATAAAAAAATAGGATGTATCCAATACAGAAAGTGCCCTAATGAGTGATGAAAATCATATATAATATCCATAGTCTTCATTCATAGAAAAACTCTGAAGATTGTAGTACCTAAAAAAAAAATTGTGTACATAGTGCAAAAAAAGTGAAAGTATAAATAAAAGCCTCCAGTATTATAAAAGCTTACCACATGCAATCTTGGATTAAATTTAAGCTAATGACACCTCATCAACGCGTTTCAGCCCTCATAAGGGCCTTTATCAAGACTGGTCACACAACTTGGACATTCTTATTGCTCTATGCGCATATATGTTTTCTATGGTACTGGTCCATACAACTATTAGGTATTTTTGTTTATGTTAATGTATTATCCTACATTTCATTTTGTAAAAACAAATTAATATATTGATATTTTAATATATCACCACAGTTCAGCCTGATTTGTTTTAGGAGCTCCCAGTTACATATACTAGTTTACTTAGGTTTTATTAGGAGGAGATCTTTGGGAGATTGTGTGTCAGAACTTTGCACTGTAGATTTATTATTAATGTGTATTATTATTATTATTATTATGTATTAATATGGTTGAAATGGAGTGGTTTTGAAAAACTGGCTAATTCCAAAGAAGAAAAAACACAAATCTCCTTTTACTAAAGTTTGACAGAAAGACATTATATTTACTGGCAGTAGTATACAATCACATGCCTTTGAGAATGATAACTGAATAAACAGTTATGAACATAAAGAACTCTGGAAAGAACAGTTATAAGTTATGACTGGATGTATACAGAGCAAAAAGTGCACCAAAGGAACTCTACAAACTAATGCACAGAATTATACACAAACACTACACTAGCCACAGCTACAACAGGATACTTGTCAATTGTACAAAATAAAGAAATAGGTCCACTAGCTGAACATTTGTTAGAGTATAACAGATATGAAATACGTCTACCTGTATTACTCTCATGTTGAGTCCAGTTTCCTGAGCAAGCTGCTCCCGAATGTGTCTCGTTGGTTTGGGAGTTGCAGCAAAAGCTGCTTTGAGGGTTTCAAGTTGTTTGGCCTTGATTGTGGTCCTAGGTCCCCTCCTCTTAGTACCAGAGTTCTGCTCCTCATTTTCATTATTTGTGATCTCTTTATCTGAGGAGGTGGAATGGTCTGAGTCTTTGCCATCTTCCTGTATAGGGTCTTGCAGATCTGGAGATAAACTTCTGTCTGTACAAGAGGACACTGAAAACAAAAATGTAATTATACAAAATTATTCAAGGACTAAAGGCCCATCATGAAATCAACATACTCTATGTAATTGTGTTCTTATTCACAGTTAGCACAGACACTACTCCAGTTATTCTTAGTAGTGGAATTTACTCATAAGATTACATGTACTGAATCTATACTTACTCTGGACTAGATTACAATTGGCACACTTTTTGTCAACTAACATTCCTTGCATATTACAAGATGATAGTAAATTGCCGGGTTAGTGCGAAGGAAGACCTTGCATAAAGGTTATGACTTTAAAAAAAATAATGTGATTATATATATATATATATATATATATATATATATATATATATATATATATATATATATATATATATATATATATATATATATATATATACTTTTTTTAAATTAAAAAAAAAACATTTGTGAAGAACATTGGAATGTGAAATATGAATAATATTTGGTCTTAGGCGGTGTTGGATTAGCACGCAAGCTTTAAGTGTTTTTTGTTGTTGTTTTTTTAAACACTCCATTGAAGTCTATGGGGAGAAGTTAGCGCAGTCGCAATATCTAAAGTCCTGAAGTTAGCGCGCATTGGGTATCGCTCGTAAACATTTTACTTTTATTATGTGTGCTACTGCTGTGAAAACACTAAATAGCACTCCACTTGTAATCTAGCCCTGGGTTAGCAAATGTGATTTTGTGCTCATCAGATCTGCTCTCTTTCCCAATGTAAAATGCTTAGATATCTATTTGTCTTATTTAGGATATAGGCTTTACTGCACAAAAACAAAACCACACCAATTCCATCACAATCATTTCCATTTATTCTGTTAATTTGCAGCTGATTTTTATCTCAGAAAAACACACAAGTGTCTAGGGAGTATAAAAAAAGTCATATCAATGAAATGAAGATGAAGACCAAGATACCAGAGAATTGGCCTCCAGTTACATTGATAAAATTTAGTTTGCATTCAGTAAACTGCTAAATGTGATTGTGTGACACAAGCTATATACTACACCAAGCACACTCAAAAGAAGCCCAAGAACAATGTGGTCTAATGACTTAACTTTTAACCCCTTTCATAATTCAGATAGAAATAAATGGGAAAGTTGCTTAAAATTGTATGTTCTACTAGCAAATTCTCTTTGTTTTCTTGTTATCCTTTGTTGAAAAGCAGGAAGACAAGTTCAGAAACGTGCATGTGTCTGCAGCACTATATGGCAGCAGTTTTGCAACAATTTATACATTAGCAAGAGCACTAATTGGCAGCACTATTCCCGGTCATGTAATGCTCCAGATATGTGCACGCTACCTATCTAGATATATCTCTTCAAATAAACATGAGCACAAAGCAAATTTGATAATATAAGTAAATTAGAGAATACAATTTTTAAAAAGTTTCTATCTGAATAATGAAAGAAAAAAATATGTGTGTGTTTAATGTCCCTTTAAGCTTGGCTTTGGCATGGTCACAAAGGGATTGTTTAACCTAAGGCCTGGAAGGCAAATTGAACAAATTCAGGAGTCATGGAGGTATCGTCTTACAGAAGCCAAATTATATATCCCACAGTAAGAAGTATCCAAGATCTAGAGGATCCAAACACCTGAGAACTGTGGTGAGCTAGCTGGGAAGCTCCAAATTCTCTCAGTTTCATTTGCACTTTGAGATCCTTTCATGGGGATAGCTGCTGTGAGGGGACGTATAGTCTGAATAATATTGTGCCATTGGAGTGCCTTCTTTTTGCTTTATTGCAGTGCTGTGGAGGTTTATCGTTGTTTAAGAAGAGCTGACCTGGGCATACTGCCGAAGGACTGTGACTTATTTTGCTGCAATAGTGGCACCTCTGTACATTCTCTGGACTACTTATTCAATTATAATGGATTATTTTTCCTAAAGTCAATAAATCTATTTTAGACAGTTAATGTTATGAAATTCCTACTTATGCTGAAAATACATGCAGAAATAAACAGGCCAGAAGCCTTCTACATGACTCCTGCATTCGCTCTTTCCATTTCTCCAGACGGTACACAGTTGTTTAACACAGTGATTTTTAACCTTTTTTTTGCCGTGGCACACTTTTTTACATTAAAAAATCCTGTGGCACACCAATCCCAAAATTTTAAAAAAATCACACATTGTAGCCTAATACAGCATATATATATATATATATATATATATATATACACATACACACAAACACACACATACTGTATGTATTGTGCTGTTATGCCATGCCTCCTACAAACTACCCCTGCACTGGGAGTAAAAAACAAGCAAAGTTTAAAAAATATGTCACACTGTTGTAAGTCTGCCGTGGCACACCTGAGGATCTCTCACGGCACACTAGTGTGCCACGGCACACTGGTTGAAAAACACTGGTTTAACATACAGTTTACAAATTAATCTGATCAGGAAATGCATTATCTTCATATTTTCAGATAATATGCTGTGCGGGTTGCACATGCCTGAAAACATTAGGAGGCAAATTAAGTGTTTATTTTATTATAAAAAAATTATAGCTAAAAAAAAAGGTTTTAAAAAAAAAAAAAAAAAAAAAAAAAAAAAAAAAAAAAAAAGGGATGAAGCTATATAAAAAAGGAATAGATTTAGAATTATAAAAGATAAAAAGGAGATCAAATTATTAATAAAAATTAAGTTATTATTTAAGAATAAATAAGAGATTAATGTTTTACATCTTTGTTGGATGTTGCCTTGTATTTATTCTCACTTCCAAAGAGATTTTTATATATATATATATATATATATATATATATATATATATATATATATATATATATATATATATATATATATATATATATATATATATATATATATATATATATATATATATATATATATATATATATATATATATATACATATACATACACACACACAAAGAGCACTCTCTGGTCTTTTAAAAGTAGCTTTTATTATCCAAAATCCAAACAGATGCAAACCTGACCAAAACATTAATTTGACCGTCTGTTTGCTGTCCATTTAAAGGGACAGTCTACCATAGAATTGTTATTGTTTTAAAAAGATAGATAATCCCTTTATTACCCATTTCCCGGTTTTGAATAACCAACACAGTTATATTAATATACTTTTTACATCTGTGATTACCTTGTATCTAGGAACCTTCTTCCAGCCCCCTGATCACATGACTGTGACTGTTTATTATCTATTGTCTTGCATTTAGCATTGTTTTGTGCTAGATCTTAAAGGGACATTATACACTCATTTTTTCTTTGCATAAATGTTTTGTAGATGATCTATTTATATAGCCCATAAAGTTTTTTTTTTTTTTTTTTAAATGTATAGTTTTGCTTATTTTTAAATAACATTGCTCTGATTTTCAGACTCCTAACCAAGCCCCAAAGTTTTATGAGAATACTGATGTATACCTACTCCAGCTTGCTCCTGTTTGTGTAAATGGTCTTTTATATGCAAAAGAAGGGGGAGTGTTTTATTTCCCACTTGCAGTGGGCTTTCCAGCTACCTTTTCAATAGATCTAAACTGAGAGCTTCTAAGTAAGTTTTTAAACAGTTTTATACTGAATTTTTATATCAGTATCTGTGCATCTTATGCTTTATAGTAGTGTCTATTACAGGCAGTTATATGAAAATGAGTGTATACTGTCCCTTTAAATAACCCCCTGTGCCTGAACACAGTGTTATCTATATAGCCCACGTGTACTTTCTGTCTCTTTGTGTTGAAAAGAGATTTAAAAAGCCTGTGATAAGAGGCAGCGCTCAAAGGCTTAGAAATTAGCATACGAGCCTACCTGGGTTTAGTTTAAACTAAGAATACCAAGAGAAAAAAGCAAATTTGATGATAAAAGTAAATTGGAAAGTTGATTAAAATTAAAAGTCCTATCTGAATAATGAAAGTTTAATTTATACTAAACTGTCCCTTTAATAAAAAGGTGTCAGTGGAGGAAACGTTATGTTTTTTTAGGATTTTGGATAATAAGTTACTTTTAATAGACCAGAGAGTGCTTGGATATTTATTTGGATGCAGCACCATGGAGGATAACTTTGGTTACAGTGAGTGCACATTATTGAGCACCTTTACATTTTCTAACTATGATATCAAAAAGAATGTACTATATACAAACACAGCAATCACATTCTCTTTATAACACAAGGCAGACAAAATGAGTAGATTATTATTAATACAGATAAAACATGTTAGAACTTGCCTAACTGAAGGGGGTGTAGATGATGATAATCACTGATTTATAAAGCGCTAACATTTTACTTAGAGTTATATGAGGGTATGTTGCTTTCATGAGGGCCTTGAGTAGGGTTGCCACCCTTGAGGCCCTGACATTCAGAGATTCTCCAGCTTGGAGAGAAATTGTAGATCAGACTTCACAAAGGCTGAACTCACTGAATTTAAAAAGAAAAATGGTGGAACTCTCCAGCACGGCAAGATCTCTCTAATTTATGTATGTGAAGCAGAGACAAGCCCAGTGCAATATAGAACTGCATGATATGAGAGTTTAGTTACATTTACACTTTGTGCATTGTAGTTTATATTACTATACATTTCATATTAGGTCATTTTAATATTATTGCATTTAAGCTTTGCACTCATTTGTAATTTAATTCATTTGGAAATTTGATCCAGCAGTGATTTTACACATTATCTTTATGCTTTGAAAGTTTCTGTGTTACTTTAATAACTTAGGATCATGCTTTGTAAAAAATTACAATGCAATTTGTATTTTCTCTATTGTAAACTGTCAGTTTCAAAAAGTGGGAGGGACAAAGCAGTTCCCTGGGCATGTCTGAAGCTCTCACCAGTCTTGTGAACATTTTTAAGCATTTTAAACAAGCTGGTCTCACTCATTTGTCTTGTCAGCTGTATGCAGGTGAAGTTTGCTCAAAATTCACAATACTCTTATTTTAACCAACATAAAAGTAATATATACTAAAAGATAGACAAAAGCAAGTTAAAAAAAAATTGTATTGAAAACATTTCAGCTTAATTTGGAATTGATGCAAACCGAGCCTTATATCGGTCCCAGTGGTTCTCCAGTTACCTTCTCTCTTGTGTGATTTTTTTTTTTATCCCAGAGAGCTTCATTACTTTCTATAGAAGGCATCTCATCTCTGGGATTTCAAGGTTCCTCCCCTTTTCTTAGAAAATTCAATGAGTTCTGCCCCTGTTAAGTCAGCACTATAGTCTACCTCTAAACTAGAGGATGTGTGATTATCTGGCACATAAAATGTAATGACGCTCTATGGTTAACTGAAGCGGACAGTTAATTTTATAATACTCAAAGAATGCTATGGATTCTAGGAATTACATACAGTATAGTCGCTAACCTTTTTTTTTACTGAAAATGTTCCAAAATTGATCATTTTTATATTTGATATTCTGTGCCTTTTGCTAGCTTCCCCCTGCTAGCTTCGATTAGTCTTACACATAAGAGCGGTCCCACCCGCTCTATACGTTTTTATCCGTGCTCGTTCTTGTGAGCCCAATACTAACTTTCGCACATACGCAATAATACTAGCTTCGCTCCGATACTAAACACTGTAAACCCACTTTTTCAGTTAACCATAGCTCTAAGGACACGGTAACCATTCTAGCATAAATCGCAGTTGTGCTCCCAAGCGATCGTGTTTACTGTCAGCTTGTAATACGATCAGTAAACCCAACAGGAGCAAACACCCTCAATAAATCCCTTTTCGCTTACACATAACTGTTAGCTCACCACTCGTAATTTGACCCTAAATGCTTTATGATATTTGCACTCTCAATTGAATGTTGGATATACAAATATTCAACATTAGATCTATCATTTAGATAAAAAAAAAAAAAAAAAAAAAAAAAGAGAAAAAAGAAATATTTGTGTGTATATATATATATATATATATATATATATATATATATATATATATATATATATATATATATATATATATATATATATACATATATATATATATATACACTCAAGCAAAAATTCAACATTTAAAATGATATAAACATTTGCATTTGTTGACAAAACCGGACCAGGTACACATCCCATGACCCAGCAACATGCCAGCCATGGCATATTACAAAACAAATACAACACATAAAGGAAACCCAGCACTCACCAGCTAAGATTTAAAATGGAAAGGTTAGTCACTGCATCTGGCCAAATGGGACAAGCTCAGGCACCACGTCAAGGTCCTTTTCAACACCTGAGTCCCTAACACAGCCACACAATGCAGGCTCTCAAAGCCTGACAAACTGGGAACAAGGGAGGGGTGCACAGATATATATATATATATATATATTCCTTAAGAAGTAATGGGATAATTGAAGATAGGATTGTTTCCATTGGTTTAATGACTGTAATAACTTTAAAGCGAAAGACAAAAATTCATTGGATAATAAAAAAAAAAAAAAAAGGAGGTGTAGAAACCCTGAATTATTGGGGAAATATGAAAACCCATAACCATACCACTTTGGAGAATATCTAAAATCATTAACATAGAATCATAGATAAGGAATCAGGAAACTCCTCCCTTTGCACTATTGGTGAAACACTGGACCAAACACTGTAATTTGTCAGTGGCAACAAGTTTGTAATCCTCCAGAATAGCACAAACGTTCTAATTTGAGAAATCTTAATCCTTGAGAATCAAAAATTCTGTAACCAAACAGAAAGTGTGGGAGTACTTAAAAGGGACAGGAAACACTAAAATTGTTATTGTTTAAAAAGGATAGATAATGCCTTTACTACCCATTCCTCAGCTTTGCACAACCAACATTGTTATAATATACGTTATAAAATATAAACCTCTAAATGCCTGCTTGTTTCTAAGCCACTATAGTCAGCCTCTTATCACATGCATTTTTATTTGCTTTTCACAACAGGATACTGCTAGTTTATGTGGGCCATATAGATAACATTGTGCTCACGCCCGTGGGTTGTGTTCAACACAGCTAAAATGCAAGTCAATAGATAATAAATAAAAAGTCATGTGATCAGGGGGCTGTCAAAATACTCTTAGATACAAGGTAATCAGAGGTTAAAAGTAAATTAATCCAACCATGTTGGCTGTGCAAAACTGGGGAATGGGTAATAAAGGGATTATCTATCTTTTTAAAACAATACAATTTTGTGAGTTGACTGTCCATTTAAGGTCTTGTTAAACCCTTGAGTGCTAACGACGCCAGGGGATTCCCATTTTGCGCAGTGACATCACGCGCAATGACGTGATGACGTCACCGCGCAACTTTATTGACAAACTGACAATACAAAGTATAGGGAAAGGGGGCATGCTGCTTAGACGCCTGTATCTCAGGCATCTAAGCAGCTACAGACCCCCAAGACCCATCTTTGGAAAGGTAATCGCCTAACCTTTCCAATGATGTAAGTCTTGGGGATCTGAAAAAAAAAAAATATATAAAAAGTTAACAAAAAATGTTCAAAAATTTAAATAAAAAAAAAAAACCTTCAATCACCTTAGCACCCAGGTGGGAAAGTGCTTAGCACTCAAAGGGTTAAAGGAATAGAGCTTGAAGATTAAAAATCTATGAATAAAACCAAATATTCAGAGGAGCTAGGTCTGACAACCAAGTTTCAGATGTAGGAATCACCCTCATGTATCAAAATATCCAGCTTAATTCACTGTTATCAACAAAACAATTTATTTAAAAAAAAAAAAAAAGCCCTCATACATAGCAATCTTCAAGTAAGTGTGTTGCAAAGGCATCAGGACCCCTGCTTCTGTTGCAATACTTAGCAGCCTTGCATATTTCCATAATCAGATGGATGTTTTTCTGAGCTTCTTAAAATCCATGATAACACTCCCTAGTTGAATCTTCTGGTGACTATGGGGGTGCAAATAAAAAGAACTTAATTTATAACTAAATGTTATGCAAAGAGTAATAGGTCATCCAAAGATTTGAAACATCTGAATCAATCAATTGGATGTGAGAGAAGACCAGGAGCAGCATCTAACCAATGAGGAACATTTACAAACTGGTTTAAACTGCAAAGTGAAGACATTTTAATGATCTAGATAGACAAAATGCAACAGCCACTTCATGGTCATAAATTGACCAGATTCTAGACCTTTCAAAAGTATTTTTAGACTTTAAAAGATGTTAAGAATATATACTATTTACATAGTTTAACCTAAATAAAAAATAAATAACTTATCTACCCATCAGCTCTATTGTAGAGATGTGTGTATTATTTTAAAGGCACATACATTGCTTAAAGGGACACTGAACCCAATTTTTTTTCTTTTGTGATTCAGATAGAGCATGTAATTTTAAGCAACTTTCTAATTTACTCCTATTATCAAATTTTCTTAATTCTCTTGGTATCTTTATTTGAAAAGCAAGAATGTAAGTTTAGAAGCCAGACTATTTTTGGTGAACAATCTTGGTTGTTCTTGCTAATTGGTGGATACATTCACCCACCAAAAAAACAAGTGCTGTCCATGGTCCTGAAACAAAAATTGGCTGGCACCTTAGCTCAGATGCCTTCTTTTTTTAAATAAAGATAGCAAGAGAACGAAGAGAAATTGATAATAGGAGTTGCTTAAAATTGCATGCTATATCTGAATCATGAAAGAAAAAAATTTGGGTTCAGTGTCCCTTTAATATAGGTTATAGTTTTTCAGCAGCTGTTTGAAACCCATGCTTTACATGTGGACGTATTAAACAAATTACATCAATCCCAAATAAAATACAATAAAAATGTACACATTAAAAAGAGAGCTTAGGGCTTCTACAGCAGTAACATGGGTCATGGTCCTTATATATGTTCTATCTGCCGACAGTGGTCTATGTTTATGTCAGCACTGTGTAAAAGTTTGGTATGAAAAATAGCAAACAGTTCCATCTCAGCCTATGTTACTCCAAATAGTTACAAAAAACAACAACAACAACAACCACAACCATCACCTTTTTATATATATGTAGGCTTCTTTACTTATGGTGGCCTTTCATTGCCAGTCCAAGCCACTGCTTTGTTATGCTATTATACTTTAATGCCAACATATTAGGTGGTTGCACAAAAATGAAATATAAATACACATATATATATATATATATATATATATATACACATATATACATAGTACCAAAGGACATATCAGGTTGTTGTGTGTGGTTTTATTTTTTTGGCTATACTATGTAAATAATAATAATAATAATAATAATAATAATAATAATAATAATATATATATATATATATATATACACACACACACACATCCAAAAAAGGATAGCACAATCTCACCAAAATTTATAGAATGCACTGTAAAGCATATACCAGAAGAGTTCAAAGCACAGGCACTGTCAAAAGTACACCAAAGAAAAATAGTCATTGCTTTTTAGGTTCTCTTTGTTGTAATTTTGACAAAAGCACAGTTGTCTTTTTAAAAGGACACTGAACCCAATTTTTTTCTTTTGTGATTCAGATAGAGCATGCAATTTTAAGCAACTTTCTAATTTACTCCTATTATCAATTTTTCTTCGTTCTCTTGCTATCTTTATTTTTTTGGTTCAGACCTCAGGACAACCTAGGTTGTTCACCAAAAATGGGCCGGCATCTAAACTTACATTCTTGCATTTCAAATAGAGATACCAAGAGAATAAAGAAAATTTGATAATTGGAGTAAATTAGAAAGTTGCTTAAAATGTCATGCTCTATCTGAATCATGAAAGAAATTTTGGGTTCAGTGTCCCTTTAACTTTGACTTAATAAAACTGGATTTTTTTTATATAAAGACCATTGAGTGCCTGTGCTTTGGACTGTTCATATATATATATATATATATATATATATATATATATATATATATATATATATATACATACATATCATTACATTTTATTTTATGAAAAGGTGCACATAAAATTTGAACATGCTAACTATTTTGGTAGTCAAAAGACACAGTAAGCAGCGACTGCTACTAGAATGTTACAGGACTAACTGTATATGGGAATATGGTGTATATTGCGCACTGGCAGTGAAGCGTTTGAGTGTAGCTGGCTACGGCAAATGTTCTGAAAGTTCTTATATGGTAACTAAACCACAGGGTCAAGACTTGCTTAACAATATTATTCTGTGGGACCAAGTCACCTCATGAATTGCACTACTTGGAGTAAATCCTGATCACAATAGGAATGTGACTCAAATTAAAACAGTATCATAAAAGGGGGATAACTACATATTTCACCAGTGAAATATCTATACAACAACCAGTTATCTTTGTTTCCATAATACATGAACACAATTTTTTTATTTTGAACGTAGGCTGTAATATCTGAATTTCATAAAGGAAAAAGATTTATAAAAAAAAATAAAAATATATATAATTTTACATGCTTCTTCACAAAGATGTGGTTAAACAAAATATAAAATGCATTTTACTGATCTGAAGAATAATCAATCCATATATTGCCACACTCTCCTACTTTTAGGTCACCTATCAGTAATTGTTCTTTTAAAAGGGATTTTGAGATATACAGTATATATAATCATCAATTGAAGAAGAGGCACTCACAGGACTTAATTGATTAATATCCATAGCTTTATTGGTTTTTGATATCCAACATAGTCAATGTTTCAGTGGTTACAGGGAGCTTTCTCAAGACTGTGTTCAATCTTAATGTGTTTATGTCTTAAAATTTGTGAATTTAAAAAAAGGGACAGCCAAGTCCAAAAAAAAAAAAAAAAAAACACAACAAAAACACCCCCAAAAAAACTTATGTTTCAAATAGGGCATGTAATTTTAAACAATTTCCCAATTTACTTTTATCACCAATTTTGCTTTGTTCTCTTGGTAATCTTAGTTGAAAGCTAAACCTAGGATGGCTCATATGATAATTTCTAAGCCCTTGAAGGCCGCCTCTTATCACATGCTTTGTTATTTGCTTTTCACAACAGGGTAGAGCTAGCTCATGTGAGCCATATAGATAACATTGTGATCACGCCCATGGCTTGTGGCAGACACTGCAATAATTGGCTAAAATGAATGTCAATAGATAATAAATAAAATGTCATGTGATCAGGGGGTGTCAGAAGATGCTTACATACAATTTAATCACAGAGGTAAAAAGTATATTAAATATAACAGTGTTGGTTGGTTATGTAAAACTGGGGAATGGGTAATAAAGGGATTATCTATCTTTTTAAACAACAATAATTCTGGTGTTGACTGTCCCTAAGACATAAGCAAATTAAAAGGGACAGTCTAAAAACATTTTTTTTTGTTTTAAAAAGATACATAATCCCTTTATTACCCATTCTCCAGTTATACATAGTCAACACAGTTATATTAAAGTGAAGGTCAATTTTCATCAATGAGTGCCCGGTTTTTAAAAATACTTTTAAAAACAGGGGCACTTTCATTGATGAAAATTTACATTGCACTGGATTTGAAGAAATACTTACCGTTTACTTCTGCAAAACCGGAACGCCGATCTCAGCCTCAGTTCCTCTGTACTGACGTCAGAAATTACAAAACCGGCTTCTTCCAATCATGGCTTCCCCTCCAGAGCTTCCATCTCATGATGCCTGGCTGTGATTGGAGGAAGTCAGTTTCGTCATTGCTGTGGTCTACAGCAGGAAGAAGAAGGAGGGGGATCATCGATCCGGCTTTGCAGGAGTAAAAGGTAAGTATTTCTTCAAATCCAGTGCAATGTTAAATTTTCATCAATGAAAGTGCCCCTGTTTTTAAAAGTATTTTTAAAAACCAGGCACTCATTGATGAACATTGACCTTCACTTTAATATACTTTACCTCTGTGATTACCTTGTATCTATGCATCTTCTGACAGCCCCCTGATCACATGACTATTATCTACTGACTTGTATTTAGTACTGTGTTGTGCTAAAACTCCCCGGGCATGGACACAGTGTTATCTATATGGCCCACATGAACTCTCAGTCTCTTGTTGTGAAAAGCAATTTAAAAAAAAAAGCATGTGACGAGGCGGCCTTCAAGGGCTTAGAAATTAGCATATGAGTCTACCTAGGTTTAGTTTCAACTAAGAATACCAAGATAACAAAGAATGATTTGATGATAAAAATCAAATAAAAAAAAAACTACTGTAACAACTTACTAACTGGCCTCCCTCTCTCCCACCTCTCTCCCCTCCAATCCATCCTTAATGCATCTGCCAGACTAATCCACCTCTCTCGACGCTCTGTTTCTGTTGCACCTCTCTGTGAGTCTCTTCACTGGCTCCCCATTCACAACAGAGTTAAATTCAAAATTCTCACCTTAACCTACAAAGCCCTCACCAATGCTGCCCGACCCTACCTGTCCTCACTTATCAACAAATATACTCCTGCCCACCCCCTAAGATCCAACAATGACCTGCTTCTTGCGTCCTCTACCATCACCTCCTCTCATGCTAGACTACAGGACTTCTCTCGGGCGGCACCAACCCTCTGGAACGCACTTGCTCGTCCTGTCAGACTTGCCCCTAACCTCTCCTCTTTTAAAGTTCCCTAAAGACCTTTCTGTTCAGGGAAGCATATCACCCGACTTATTGACAAACTAACTTCACTGAACTAACAGCTGCCCTCTATCTCCTCACTAATATGATTCTCACTTTTGCAGTCCCCACCTCCTGTTTCCCATCCTACCCATCTAGATTGTAAGTTCCCACGGGAATAGGGCCCTCAATTCCCCGTTTTTGTCTGTAAAATTTTGTCTTATCGTATTGTTTCTCCATTGTACTGTTATCCTTGTACCCATGGGCAGCGCTGCGGAATCTGTTGGCGCTTTATAAATAAAGTATAATAATAATAATAATAATAAAAGTAAATTGGAAAGTTGATTAAAATTACAAGTCCTATCTGAATAATGAAAGTTTAATTTTGATGACTAGACTGTCCCTAGGTTGAACACAGTTTTGAGAAAGGTCCCTGTGAGGACCAAAATGTTGACTTAATCCTATGTTTGATATAAAAAAACCAATAAAACTATGAATATTGGAATACATTAAGTCCTGTGAGTGCCTCTTCTTCCATTGATCTTCTCCATACAATAAATAGAGAGCACCCAGGCAGTTTAACAAAACAGGGAGTGCTTGAAACACCAAACCACAAGTGTGTGCTTTTACACCCATGGAATGTCACCCCTTCTGCTCCCCTCAGGTCACTTACTGACTTTGTCATATACTCCAGTCCCGATTATCTTTGTAGCCAGGGTGTAACAATAATGGCTACAAAGTGTTTAATGGCATGAGAAAAAGGATTGGAGTATGACAGTCAGTAAGTGACTTGAGGGGAGCAGAAGGGGCTACAGTCCATAGGTGTAAAAGCCCCACCCCCACCAAGCACATGCAGGTGCAGTTAGCCTGTATGAAGAAAAATAAATAACAAATGCGGGGAGTAAACATTTTGCTACTGACGACAATGCGCATGAGCAAACTACGCCAGTGCATTCCACTGATTATTTAGGATCATCTGTGGAATGTGCTAATGTAGCTTTCACATGAGCAGTATCATTGGTGGAAAAATCTTAAGGGGTAGCAAAAAAAGAAAAAAGAAAAATATGATAGGACACCCATGGTGCAGTGCTTCTTTTAGCAAAGGAAAACCAGCGAATGAAGCAAATTTAAAAATAGTAGTAAAATTGAAAAGTTGTTGTATGCCCTATTTCATGAAATAAACTTTTTGGCTTCCATGTCCCTTTAAATATCATACTAATATGACAATAAGACACCCAGGACTTTGTTAGACCCACAATTACTTTACTAGTGCAACCTAGGTATGATCAAGAGGTTACTATAAGATTCAACTGAATGGCGCCTCTACACTGATAGTAGAACCTACCTGTAAATTACATTTATCAGCAGCTGTTGATGGATTATGGGTTGTGGTGGTTTTTTAAATTTGATAAAGACGTAGTAACAAGTATTACACACTATCCAATGCCTTTTCAGGGTGCATGTTCTTTCCATTGCTTTTAGTAACTGATTCAAAAATATAGATTGTAAGCAAAAGGTAGCAAATATTGTACAAATTCTGTTTTTAAGTACATTGTATAGAAGGTTGTAAGGAGAGATATACAGTGTGTGCAGAATGTATGGGAACTCAATATCTTCAGTGAAAATACACTGAAGGGGCTATGGCTTCATTCTCTTAAAACAAAACAAATTACATACTGTGTTGTCTCAAACACACACACACCAGTGCTTTAAAGACTGACAATGTAAAATACATTAATTCAACTCAGGTAATGAAAAGGAAGAAATGCTATATAAGTTAATGAATGTAACAATACATGTAAATATATAACTTTCATTGGATAAAATACTATTTATTTTATTTTTTTTATTTTTTTGTAGCGAAGACTATTTTCCCTGATAAGTGTTTAAAGCTGCTGAAATTCCTGGCTTTAAAGGGACAGTCTTCACCAAAATGATTGTTTAAAAAGATAGAGAATGCCTTTACTACGCATTCCCCAGCTTTGCACAACCAACATAGTTATATTAATTTACTTTATAACATTTAAACCTCTAAGTTTCTACCTATTTCTAAGCCACTACAGACTGCCTCTTATCACATGCATTTTGAATTGCTTTTTACAACAGGAGACTGCTAGTTCATGTGGGCCACATAGATAAAAACAAAACTCCATGGGGGTGAGAACAATGTTAAGAGTCAGCACAACACAGCACTAATTAGCTAAAATACAAGTCAATAGATAAATAAAAAGTCATGTGTTCAGGGGGCTGTCAGAAATGGCTTAGATACAAGGTAACCAGAGGGAAAAAAAAGTAAGTATATTAATATAACCATGTTGGCTGTGCAAAACTGGGGAATGGGTAATAAAGGGATTATCTATCTTTTTAAACAATAACATTTTTTGGAGTTGACTGTCTCTTTAACAAGTCATTATTCACATCTAACCAAAACATTTCCTTTTTACAGGTAAGCTTTCTCCATAATTCCTATGCCGAGTTCAACTTTTAAACTAGATCTTTCTGAGATTTCTAGTTGCTGTCCTACAGAAGATTTTGTTTAACTTATATATGAAAATTATTTTTGCAGTAGTAAAGATTTAAAAGGGACAGTCTAGTAAAAATTAAACTTTCATGATTCAGATAGGGCATGCACTTTCCAATTTACTTTTATCATCAAATTTGCTTTTTTCTCTCAGTATTCTTTTTTGAAAGCTAAACCTAGGTAGGCTCATACTGATTTCTAAACCACTGAAAACCGCCTCTTATCACAGTGCATTTTGACAGTTAAAAAGTGCTAGTTCATGTGAGTCATAGATAACATTGTGCTTACTCCCATTGAGTTATTTATGTGTCAGCACTGATTGGCTTAAAGGGACACTGTACCCAAAAATTTTCTTTCGTGATTCAGATTGAGCATGAAATTTTAAGCAACTTTCTAATTTACTCCTATTATCAAATTTTTTTCATTCTCTTGGTTTCTTTATTTGAAATGCAAGAATGTAAGTTTAGATGCCGGCCCATTTTTGGTGAACAACCTGGGTTGTCCTTGCTGATTGGTGGATAAATTCATCCACCAATAAAAAAGTGCTGTCCCGAGTACTGAAACCAAAAAAAAAGCTTAGATGCCTTCTTTTTCAAATAATGATAGCAAGAGAACGAAGAAAAAATGATAATAGGAGTAAATTAGAATGTTGCTTAAAATGGCATGCTCTTTCTGAATTACAAAAGAAACAATTTGGGTTCAGTGTCCCTTTAAGTGAAAGTCTGTCAAAAGAACTGAGATAAAGGGCAGTCTGCAGAGACTTAGATACAAGGTAATCATAGAGGTATAATGTGTATTAATATAAAAGTGTTGGTTATGAAAAACTGGGGAATGGGTAATAAAAGGGATTATCCATCTTTTTAAACGATAACAGTTTTCAAGTAGACTGTCCCTTTAAAGGGCCATTATACACTCATTTTTTCTTTGCATAAATATTTTGTAGATGATCTATTTATAAAGTCCATAAAGTTAGTTCTTTTTAAAAATGTATAATTTTGTTTATTGCTCTGATTTTCAGACTCCTAACCAAGCCCCAAAGTTTTATGTGAATACCATCAGCTACCTACTCCAGCTTGCTCCTGTTTGTGTAAAGGGTCTTTTCATATGCAAAAGAAGGGGGAGGGGGGAGTGTCTTATTTCCCACTTGCAGTGGGCTTGACAACTACCTTTTCAACAGAGCTAAACTGAAAGCTTCTAAGTAGTTTTTAAACAGTTTTATACTGGATTTTTATATCAGTATCTGTGCATCTTATTCTTTATAGTAGTGTCTATTACATGCAGTTATATGAAAATGAGTGTATACTGTCCCTTTAACCAGTATTAACAAACATGTCAATGATTTATGTTTTTGTCTGGCAGCCGCACACATAATGTACAAGTTTAAACCACACTCAATGTTAGAATAGTTATCAAGATAGCATTAAAGGGACTGAAACCACACATGTTTCTTTCATGATCCAGAGAGAGCATAAAATATATCTCTGTATTCTTTGTTGAAAGCATACCTAGGTAGACTCAGAGGCAGCAATCCACTGCAAGAAGCTAGCTGATGATTAGTGGCTGTACATATATGCCTTTTGTCATATCGATCATCCAATGTGTTTAGCTACCTCCCAGTAGTACACTGATGGTCCTTCAGCAAAGGATACAAAGAGAATGATGAAATGTGAAAATATAAATTAATTGGAAAGTTGTTTAAAATGGCATGTTCTATGAAAAAGTCATGTCCCTTTAAGAATTACATCTAAAAAATATTTCCAAGATTGATACCAAACCTGTAGGTCTTTTGATATAAATGAAGAGGTGAATGGGTTGTAAAAGTGTAAGTTATAGGACCTCATTGTGTGCTGGTTCCCCACTCTGAACCCTATTAGCCCTATCTGTATGCCACTTTAAAAGTGTTATTTTCAGATTGGAAAAAAAAACAATTCAGCTGTATTAATCTATCCATTGTTGTGTTTCTTTTTGCCCCACAAGAATCGTGCACACACACTAGATTAAATTTAGCATTAGCAATATCTTTTTTTTTAATATGAAAAGAGGAAGGTTCTGTAGTAAAAATATTACATATAATACAATTAAAATTAATAATCATAATACATGTGTGTTTTTATATATATATATATATATATATATATATATATATATATATATATATATATATATATATATATATATATATTAGTATTATATAATAATAATAATAATAATAATAATAATAATAAACAACCCTAAGCTTCTGGTCACCCAAGCTGATAATATGGTCCTAATGCAAACCCCTCCCCATAGGGTATAAAAGTGCTAAGCTGTTAAAGGGTTACACTGGCTTTATTAAGTGCCAGAAGCCCTTGGATGTAGGAAGCGCTCTCTGCTCTTGGCTGGTTAACAAAAGCAGGTGTGTCTGGCACTTGTGCTAATGTCCAGACTGTAAGGCTTCCTCTGCTTTCAGTCCCACCCACAGGCTGGCATGCAAGAGGAGGGGGTGTTTGTGTATCTCAGCTCTGCCTGAGATTAACAAATCATGACCTCTATTAAAGGGCTTCTGTGACAGTGCCTGTGTGTGTCTGTAATTATTAATAAAGGGGAAAAATAAATACAGGACACAATCATGCTACTAAACCCTATTTGTGCATAGAAATATAGTTCAGTCTAGCTTTGTGCTTTCCTCTATAGCAACCAAGGGCACAAACTCAACATTTGTAATTCTCTCATGAAACATAGACGTCAGGCCAATTCATCATATGTGTTCAGTCACACACATTGAGGGAACCTCTTCCTATATAGATGTTTTTGGGTGTGCAAATTGACTTACCTGAGTTAAGGCAGCTCTCCTTTAAACTACCGTTGCTGACATAATCCTCTTTACAGACAAATTTGTTCTCATCTATAATGTAAAGTTCCTCCCCTGTAGATAACTGTTTGTTACACACCATACAGGTGAAACAATTCAAGTGGAAGACTTTGTTCCTGGCCTTCCTCACCAGGTCACTGGGGGAGATTCCTAGGGAGCAGCCTGCACATTTAGTACCGAACCTCCTGCAAAAGAAAACAACCTGAGTATGCAGGGAATTCAGAAGGAAAGGGGGTACACTTATACTATGTTATCTGCACTAGACAATCAGGAATTGGTCTAAATAAAATTGTGACAAAATAATAATAAAAAAATAGTAAGAGACTGGAAAAGAGAACAAAAAAATGTAAATAAAAATGGAGTGTCAGATTAAAGATCACTAAAGAATATTATTGTCCATGTAGCCATTGCTGAGAATAGATTTACCAATAAATCCCAAAATATACACACAAATCCCCACATTAACTGTATTTATGAGCTTTGATGTTGGTCTCTAAATTGGACATTAACAAGGAAATGTGGACACACAATATAAATTCTACTTATCTAGAAAATGACCCTTTGTTAGGGCACCACTGTTCATATATAAAATGCAGGTGGGATTTTACAATAGTAATACGGCCATTATTAAATTAACCACATAGTAAACACACATGTATATAAATATAAAACCACTCATTGTAATAAAAATAACCAAACATATATGCACCCTAAAACGTTTACGGCTAATGAAACTCAGAGATGTGTTATTTTAAACAAATGCGAAAATATATATTTTTTGAGACAGTCTCACTAAATATGGTTTATTTGTCCCTATTGATTCTTTATATTTTGGATGTTATAGAACGCCCAGATTATTGTATTAATAATAAAATATTAAAAACAAATATATGTGCTACAAAATTTGAAAACAAATTAAATCATTACAATAGTTGTTTTTTTGTATAGAAAAAAGGTTTTCGTTTTTTTCTGTGGAATTTTAATTTGTATTTAAACTACTGCATTCACATATGAGACTACGTGTAATGTTATATTTTGTTTTAAATGTATTATCTATTTTTCACTTGCGAATGCAAAATTGTGTATTAAGTATAAATACACAATATTTAAAACAGCTTTTAAAAAGGGATAGAAATAATAATATAAAAAAAAGAAGATATTGTACATATAACTAGGCTAAGATTAAATTTTATTTATCTTTGGATTCTGTCCTCAAAATTCAGAGTTCTTATTTCCTTAATATATATTATCTGAAGTAATATATATATATATATATATATATATATATATATATATATATATATATATATATATTCGGCAATATATATCTCAGTGTTTCTCTCCTTTCATTTCCTATATGAAATGTAAATAGATTTGAGAATATATATATATATATATATATAGATATATATATATATATATATATATATATACACACATATATACACACACATAATCTATTTACATTTCATATAGAAAATACATGAAGGGCACACTAATATATATATATATATATATATATATATATATATATATATATATATATATATGTGTGCTCTTCATGTATTTTCTATATGAAATGTAAATATATATATATATATATATATAAATATCCGGATTAAAAAAAAAAAAAAAAAAAAAACTCTACTTAAATTACTTATATTAACTAAAATTTAAATAGAATACATGTTATTTCACATATTATTAAAAGTAGCAGCAATTTAACGTATTTATGTCCCAATATATTATATTTATACATATAAATAAAGTTGATTTAAGGTATATTTATCCAATTATTTCTTTAAAATTAAAAAAGTATAGTTATCTAAGAATTACACTGCAAGTTGACAGTTCCTTCCACTTCGCCTCATCCAAGAATTGACTTTGATTTAGTGACTGAATTACAGGTCATAAGTCATTCCTGCCTTATCCAGGAAAATAATTAGCTCACCTGCACCTTATCAAAAATCATTAAATGTTCCTAAAGAGTTTCCACATTAGTGGGGAGGGGACAATCGGTCACTAGCTAGTTCCTTCTATAGGACACACTTGTTTTTAGTGCAGGTCACATAATTAACCTCTTCCCTGCAACCTACCAAATAATCTGGATTTATAAAGCGGTTTCACCAAGAAAGTGATGCAAAAATCCCTTATTTAATAGGGCAGCTTTAAACTCGTCATTAAAATGTAAACAGTGCAAGAGCTTGGCCCATTTTTACATGATAAAGACACAGTCTGTTTGTCAACAGCTTACTTTAACCACCCTTATTTCCCCTTTAAACAAACCTTTTGTAAACAAGAGAAAAGGTTATTTGAAGAATAAAATCAGCTTTCGTTGGAAACGATTAAATAGGGAGTCAATGTATTATTTGCAGGGTATAGGCAAGAAGATTTATACTCCAGTATAAGTTTTTCATAAGTAAATGGGTCAGCCCAAAAATAAAGTTAGTTATATTTGGTCATTTCTTATGCCACTATATATTCAAATATGTACCTGTATATTCGTCTTGCCAAAATTCTGATATTGCATTCATTATACACTTTACTAACAATGTAATGTACTTAATAAATTCAAGTTTTTTTAAAATATATTTTCTTATATAAAAATGTTAAATAAAATGCTAGTAAAATAGATAAACTTGAGTCATTACTTGGTATTTTATATTCTAAATTAATAAATGACTATACTATATCAGTTTACAATATATATATATATATATATATATATATATATATATATATATATATATATATATATATATATATATATATATATATAATTTGTGTGTGTATACACACACATTTCCAAAAATGTTACATAAAATAGAATAAAAAAGAAAGGATTTTATATTGATAAAATATTTTATATAAATATACATTAATACTGCAATGAGATTAAACAAATATTCTAATGCAGTAATGTTTGTGCTTAGAGTCCTTAGCAGTCAAGCTCCCTTCATATAATTACGGGACAAGGAATCTTCCCTTATATAGGATATAAAGTGATTACCAACTGGCCCATAGACAGTAGGTACCTACCTGAAGAAGTCAGTCTTGCAGTAGAGTTTCCCCTCACGGGAGAAGCACTTCTCGGTCAGGTTGCATTTACACTCACAGCATTGCACACATTTCACGTGCCAGGCTCTGTCCAGCACATTGAGGAGGAACCGGTCCAGGATGGGCCTCTCACACCCTGCGCAATGGACCATCATGGCTGAAGCAGAAATCCTACACCTGGACCTCTTTACAAAAGCAAATTCCACATAGACTCCAGACAGCCCTACTGCTGGAGCTCAAGCAGCTGGTGGTCCTGATAATCACTAAGGTGCAGTGACACCCAGCGACTTTGAGGGACAACAATTCCTCCAGGTCTAGTGGTGCAGGTGATGAGGAGCCCCAGTGTCCTTCTGATTTATATCCTCATTATTTGTGTTCAAATCCAAGTCACTGCTAAACGTCCCCCTGTGTGGACACAAACAAATGTCCTAGAAAACTGTCTTGCAAATACTTTCTCCAAGTCCCCCTCTATACCCCATAACCAGCTTTGTGTGCCCAGCCTGGTAATTCGCGCATCCTTATTCAGATTTAATGACGTCTCCTACAACGTAAGCTGCCCTGAGCCAATCAGTGCCCGGTATCCATAGCAACCAGTTAATTTATAGCAAGGCTACATTGGCTGGAGAATGGTCCCTTGGTTTGACAAGGAGGGATCACAGGGATGCTCCTGCTCTGCATTTCTAACCTGCTTAGAACAAGGGAGGCTGGATCTAGGTGGATACAGTTGTTGTAGGTCTGCTGAGCCTATTATTCTCATTAACCTCTTATTTGCTACAGAGGCTTGTGCTGAAGACCTCCCTCGTAGCCTAAGGGTTAAGGGGCAGGTAGTTGGGGTGGGGACACAAAAGGAGATGGCACCTGCAGCGCGATCACATTTGTTAAAAAGGACAATGCTTGTTTTCATGCATATCTACAGATAGTTCCATTCTCCTCTGTTTTGGTAACATTCACCTTTCATTAAAATGGTAGATGCAACCTTACTACAGTGGGAAGTACTAATCGCAACTCAGCAGCCAAATGAATTGGACCCTGAAGCTATGCATGTGCTTAAACAATGGCTTTTGCATTAAGTGATCATCATACTCTGTTCCAGGTCCTAAACTCACAGCTTTGTTATGTAGAATAGATCCATCAGCAGGTTTTATTCCCTCACTGCACACACACACACATATATATATATATATATATATAATGTGTGTGTGTGCAGTGAGGGATATATATATATATATATATATATATATATATATATATATATATATATATATATATATATATATATCACAAATGCATTCACCAAAAAAATAAATTGGAAGGAGGTACTTTTGGTTTTAGACAGTTTTTCAGAAGTCTGAAATTTCCCTGTAACATAACTTTTTCCTTAACATAGATAAACTAAACTCTTTGCTTACCAGTGTCTGTTTTACCTGCCTTAGTGCATACTGAACACTTGAGAGAGCCTCATTGTAATATTTTTTGTGTGAATTGTCTAATTATATCATTAGCTTAATTAGTATTTATTGCCCTTTTATTAGCCACCTACACAAGATCATAGCCCTTATTGGTTAATGAGAGCTACAGCCTTTCTGAAAAGGTGTGTTACAAAATCCCACAACTCATTTACATTTTCAGTAGCGAATATAACGCCTTAGTGAACCTTTCAGACCTGAAGGGGATGAACTGGGAGGAGAAACAGCTTCATGATGAAGTCATATACATTGTTAAGTTAATACTACGTTTATTTACCTTGGTGTCCAGCAGAGACTTACCACCTACTGTCCTTTTGAGTTGCAAACAGCAGATTAGTTTAAAACTAAATTCCTGACCCCCTCCCCTGCCTTTATTGGACACTGCAAGCAAACCATCCAATAACGCTTTCATGGCTTAAGAGGTTACAATAGAGTTAACTCAATTAAATCCATATGGGTTAGACATGATCAGTGATAGCTTTAATGGGTTAAATGATAGAAAACATGGCAGTCTTCAGCATAAATAACAGGTGAGTAATAAACTAATCAAGCCAGGTAAATATAATTTTTACTTAAAATCTTGACGCTGTATCATAAGTCAAAATGTTATATATATATATATATATATATATATATATATATATATATATATATATATATATATATATATATATATATATCGCATTATTTTAAAAGCAATGTTTACAAAAAAATCAACTAATAAAATAAAATAACTTACTATTTCAATAAAAATCCATGTTTTTCTATTTCGCAAAGTGAAAATTTAGGAATTCATATAAACTATATCATTAACTATATTTTGTTAATGAAAATGTTATGCCCTTTTCATTCAGGTAACTGCCCAAAACCAGGTTTGAAACCAATCTGATTTAGAATTAGCCTGTGTATCAGCAGTAGGGCCATACAATTTTCTTGCAACCATCTCTGGAAGTTAGGAGGTTAAACTCCTTTTCTAACCCCAGTCATTGGAGGTTGGGCGAGAAAATGGTATAACAACTCTATTTTTAATCCATTTTATATGCGAATAATCCCAAAATATAAAATACATGGAATAAAAATGTCATCTAATATATCAAAATATTGTAACAATTTAACCTAGTGCTACATTCTTTGTCACAAGTTTTTTTGTAGGTAAATACATCATCTAATCTGGAACAGAGATTACATGGAGCAACATTTAGCTAAATTGTACTTTTCAATGTTTTACTGTGTTTTTAAACTAACACATAAACCAGTTCTTATGTAAATGACGGCATTATCCTGATCTGGATGAGGTGAGAAGAATCTGTCCTAATGATATGACCCTGATGTATTTGTATTAGGAGGGGGCAAGGGCTGCTTCTTGCTTACTATGTATATTGTCCCAATGTCATTGTGAAGGAACTTAATTGTCTGTCCTCTAATAACTGTGCATTAGCAGAAACATTATGTGCCCTAATGTCTGAATATAGGAGCAAGGGTATGGTATATTAACTGGCCTCTGTATTACGAGGTGGTTGGGGATATGTGTTGTGATTTAGGAGGAAGTAAGGCAAGTGTCCTGATGTTTGTTTATAAGGGAGGGGTCCAGACCTCTGCGAATAAGGGGAAGGTACTTGATAGGTGTCCTGATTCAATAAAACCAAAGTGTGCACTAATTAGGTAAAGATAAAAAGCTACTTTATTTCAAAATATTGAAAACTAAGCATGGCAACAGTGTAGGTATAGGTAGGTGTCCAACTCCTGATACCTGTGGAATAGGTAGAATTAACCTGTTTCTATTCTTGGTGTATAAAGAGGTCGGTTATTTGTCTGTGTGTTTATGTGATATGGAAATACATTTATTCTGTCCTAATGTTTGTGTATTAGGAGGAACAGAAATGTATATGTTCTGATATGCATTAGGATTATGTGCTGAAAGGACAGGTCTTACATGCCAAATTTTACGCATAAAACATAGTTATTTGTATCATGTAAAGAAGAATTTGAAAAAAATCTTTTTTTTTTTTAAAAAAAAAAAACCAGCACATTATTTGGTCTTTAAATTTGGATTTTTTTCTCTTAGTCTGAAACTAGAGCTGGACAACATAAAAATCTGCAGTATTATAATGGTCTATACTTTTATTGATATTGCATTTTATTATAAAGTAACCTTGCTGAAACAAAGTAAGAAGGGTTAAACTGTAATTCATAAACTTCGAGACACAGGTTGCCTTTTTTTTTTTTTAAAGGACAGTGTATTGTAAAAATTTTCTCCTTCATGTGTTTCCAATTACTTGTTTTACCAGCAGCAGAGTATAAAAATGTATGGGAAATTGTTCCTTTAGGTATATTTATGTATATGAAATACCTGTTTCTGGTAACACAACCCAATTCAGTGGGGCTGATCTTTCAGTGACAGAATAACTCATTGATATGTAATTATTTATACAAAGCCCTCCTTGTCATCTTTATTATAGTTTAATCAAAAGCCAGTAGTGTATTTCACTGGGATCATTATTTTATCAAAACGTTTGTGTTTGTTTTTTTTGTTTTGTAACCAGAACTTAAAGGGACACTGAACCCAATATTTTTCTTTCATGATTCAGATAGAGCATGACATTTTAAGCAACTTTCTTATTTACTCCTATTATGAATTTTTCTTCATTCTCTTGCTATCTTTATTTTAAAAGCAGGAATGTAAAGCTTAGCAGTCAGCCCATTTTAGGTTCAGCACAATGGATAGCGCTTGCTTATTGGAGGCTGACATTTACCCACCAATAAGCAAGCATAACCCAGGTTCTCAACCAAAAATGGGCCGGCTCCTATGTATCACATTCCTGCTTTTTAAATAAAGATATTAAGAGAAGGAAGAAAAACTGATAATAGGAGTAAATTAGAAAGTTGCTTAAAATTGCATGCTCTATCTGAATCATGAAATAAAAACATTTGGGTTTAGTGTCCCTTTAAGTTTTGAAATGATCAGTATAGGTGGGGATACAATAGGCAAAATCAGCTATTTCAAATGAGAAAATAAAGGGGAAAGAGCTGCTTGTTAACTATTTTATACACTACATTAGGTAAAATATATAACACTGGACACATTAAAAGGGAGAACATAAAAGATTACCGTCTCCTTAAAGGGACACTGAACCCCATTTTTTTTCTTTCTTTCATGATTCAGATAGAGCATGCAATTTTAAGCAACTTTCCATTTTACTCCTATTATCAATTTTTCTTTGTTCTCTTGCTATCTTTATTTGAAAAAGAAGGCATATAAGCTAAGGAGCCAGTCATTTTTTGGTTCAGTACACTGGACAGCACTTGTTTATTGGTGGGTGAATTTATCCACCAATCAGCAAGAACAACCCAGGTTGCTCACCAAAAATGGGCAGGCATCTAAACTTACATTCTTGCATTTCAAATAAAGATACCAAGAGAATGAAGAAAATCACTAATGAAAACATTTGGGTACAGTGTCCCTTTAAGTGGACATTAATATGCACAAATAAAATGCTCTTTTTCATTATTGAATGCACATTTTATTATTGCACTATTACCTGCATATAACACTGTTTAATCATTGCAAAGGGGTTAAACGTATAAAGTCAGCTTTAGGGCAGCTGTGCATGGGAACTATCTGAACACATCTGAGCCATTGAGGAGAGGCATGTGTGTAGCTAAATATCCTAAGCTAGCTCCCAGTAGTGCATTGCTGCTCTTGAGGCCATTTTACAAATGTACACTTTTTAAATCTTTTTTTGAAAGACATTCTATATTTAATAAAATAACTTTATTTTTTTTGTATGCTTGTAGAGACTTTCTCCGATAGCCAATACAAATATAGTTGTTCTTATTAGTTGATGAGTATTTGTTCTGCAAAAACATGCATTTTTATTCGTTTTTAACCCCTTCCTGCCCTTAGGACGTTCTATGCCGTCCTAACTGCACTGGGCTTTAGCGCCCTTAGGACGGCATAGAACGTCCCAGCTTTTTGGCTGTACTGAAGCCATAGGTGCTTTCTGAAAGGGATTGCGGGCTGGAGGGGGTACCTAGCATCGTAGGCACTCCCCCTGACACAATCCCATCATTTGTTCCGATGTAGACAAATATGTCCAGATGGGAAGGGTTAATGTACATTTGAATTACTTTAACTTTACCTTTTTCATGCCAAGCTCTGACTTCTTGCTCTAACATATGCATGATAGAACCTATATATGAACTTCTCTTTTTCATGATTTATATAGAGCATACAATTGTAAGTAGCTTTCCAATTTATATCTATTATCAAATGTGCTTCATTCTCTTGGTCTTGTTTGTTGAAGGAGCAGCAGTGCATTACTGGGAGCTAACTAAACATATCAGGTGAGCCAATGACATGAAGCATATATGTTCATCTTCCAATTAGCATCTAGCTCCCAGTAGTGCATTGCTGCTCCTAAGCCTATTTAAGTATGCTGTTCAACAAAGGATGCAAAGAAACAAAACAAGTACATTGAAAAGTTATTTAAAATTATATGCTCTATCTGAATCATGCAAGATAATTGTGTTTCATGTCCCTTTAATGAATCTTCAAGACTGAAATAAAAAGGAATATTACAGAATAAAGGGACACTAAAAACATTTCATGCACCTCCCTCTAATTATGGGTGAAGCCGTTTTGGAATCTAGGTTTCACTGAAGTAGAGTTTCTAAACCGGTCAGCACTGGAATGCAGTGAGATCTAGGTTTCAAGTTAGAGGCACCATGACTAGAGGGAGGCGGGGAATAACCTCCACGTGATGTTATAAAAAGTATTTAGTGTTTAAAGGTCACTTTGCAAACTTGGGTAAATAGAAAAAATAAATGTCCAAGTCCCCTTTTTGTACAACCAACCTGCATATAGAAAGTTGGTTCAAGCCAGCTATTAGTGAAAATATTTTGACAACTTGCTACATTTAGGAAATAAAAACCTAATTATAGTGAGTCTCAGGGGTAGATTTATCATAGTGCGAGTGGACATGATACGATGTAGTGTGTGATGTCCGCTGCACATCGATAAATGCCGGCAGCATACGCTGTGGGCATTTATCATTGCACCAGCAGTTCTTGTGAACTGCTGGTGCAATGCCGCCCCCTGCAGATTTGCGGGCAATCGGCCACTAGCAGGGGGTGTCAATCAACCCGATCGTATTCGATCGGGTTGATTTCTGTCCGTGGTCTCAGAGCAGGTGGACTAGTTATGGAGCAGCGGTCTTTAGACCGCTGCTTCATAACTTCTGATTCCGGCGAGCCTGAAGGCCCGCAGGGAAACAGGGGCATCAAGCTCCATACGGTGCTTTATAAATTGGCCCCTCAGATTTTAGTTTTTAACCAATGCCATTTCTGAGACAGTAACAGTCAGATTATCAAAAACTTGCTGATATGGAGAGAAATCATCAGCTTAGTTTACTGAGCACTATAGTGTAAAGTAAGTGTCTCTCCCCTCTCACAAAGCTATTTAATGAGATACTGTTCCCAAGGTACAAAATGTACAGGGAGTGCAGAATTATTAGGCAAGTTGTATTTTTGAGGATTAATTTTATTATTGAACAACAACCATGTTCTCAATGAACCCAAAAAACTCATTAATATCAAAGCTGAATATTTTTGGAAGTAGTTTTTAGTTTGTTTTTAGTTTTAGCTATTTTAGGGGGATATCTGTGTGTGCAGGTGACTATTACTGTGCATAATTATTAGGCAACTTAACAAAAAACAAATATATACCCATTTCAATTATTTATTTTTACCAGTGAAACCAATATAACATCTCAACATTCACAAATATACATTTCTGACATTCAAAAACAAAACAAAAACAAATCAGTGACCAATATAGCCACCTTTCTTTGCAAGGACACTCAAAAGCCTGCCATCCATGGATTCTGTCAGTGTTTTGTTCTGTTCACCATCAACATTGCGTGCAGCAGCAACCACAGCCTCCCAGACACTATTCAGAGAGGTGTACGGTTTTCCCTCCTTGTAAATCTCACATTTGATGATGGACCACAGGTTCTCAATGGGGTTCAGATCAGGTGAACAAGGAGGCCATGTCATTAGATTTTCTTCTTTTATACCCTTTCTTGCCAGCCATGCTGTGGAGTACTTGGACGCGTGTGATGGAGCATTGTCCTGCATGAAAATCATGTTTTTCTTGAAGGATGCAGACTTCTTCCTGTACCACTGCTTGAAGAAGGTGTCTTCCAGAAACTGGCAGTAGGACTGGGAGTTGAGCTTGACTCCATCCTCAACCCGAAAAGGCCCCACAAGCTCATCTTTGATGATACCAGCCCAAACCAGTACTCCACCTCCACCTTGCTGGCGTCGGACTGGAGTTCTCTGCCCTTTACCAATCCAGCCACGGGCCCATCCATCTGGCCCATCAAGACTCACTCTCATTTCATCAGTCCATAGAACCTTAGAAAAATCAGTCTTGAGAGATTTCTTGGCCCAGTCTTGACGTTTCAGCTTGTGTGTCTTGTTCAGTGGTGGTCGTCTTTCAGCCTTTCTTACCTTGGCCATGTCTCTGAGTATTGCACACCTTGTGCTTTTGGGCACTCCATTGATGTTGCAGCTCTGAAATATGGCCAAACTGGTGGCAAGTGGCATCTTGGCAGCTGCACGCTTGACTTTTCTCAGTTCATGGGCAGTTATTTTGCGCCTTGGTTTTTCCACACGCTTCTTGCGACCCTGTTGACTATTTTGAATGAAACGCTTGATTGTTCAATGATTACGCTTCAGAAGCTTTGCAATTTTAAGAGTGCTGCATCCCTCTGCAAGATATCTCACTATTTTTGACTTTTCTGAGCCTGTCAAGTCTTTCTTTTGACCCATTTTACCAAAGGAAAGGAAGTTGCCTAATAATTATGCACACCTGATATAGGGTGTTGATGTCATTAGACCACACCCCTTCTCATTACAGAGATGCACATCACCTAATATGCTTAATTGGTAGTAGGCTTTCGAGCCTATACAGCTTGGAGTAAGACAACATGCATAAAGAGGATGATGTGGTCAAAATACTCATTTGCCTAATAATTCTGCACTCCCTGTATTTATAACCATCCCTGAGGGACTTGGTGATACTGACACGGCTTCTTAGAGAATCTCACCAGACGAGAGAGTTTAGAGAATCAGGCCTTGTACATCTAGATATGCTTATATAAAATGTTTGGTGATTTAGTAAAGTATAGTAAAACAACTTTGCAATAATATACTTTTGTTTGTTTTGAATCCTTTTCATGTAATTTTAGCTCTGAAAATTATTAATTTTCCAATTCTAAGAACTGGAAATGTTCCTTGTAGACTTCTCAATGCTAACACTGCTACATATCTGTACATAATTGGCTTCAGCAGATAATTGGAAAATCATGCAATTTATACTAATGTAATGACCGTGGCTAGTTTGCCTTCTCAATAAGTAGGCCTGGATTGGCCCCTGCAAATAAGGCAAGAGGTGGTTTGAGTTTGAATGTGGAAAAACAATAGCAGCAGACAAGATTTTTTGTTAAATGTTTAGATTTGGCTTGTATGTTATTCTGAGGTAGACTACTCTTACTGTGGCTAAAACAGTAAGGGGGTCTACAATATTTTGAACCATTGTCTGAAAGTCAATCATACCTACTTTATCAAGATTCAGATAAAGTTTTCTCAATTTTGAAAAAGTTGCTTTATTTAGATAAATGGGGTTAAACCCAAGTTCAAGCAGTTTAGTCTGACCAGCCTTCTGTTTGCAGACAAACATTTGTCTGGCTAGTTAGTTTTTACAGGATATCCCCCAGTGTGATTTCACTCGGATACCCTGTGTGTTGTAGCATCAGCTGATTACAACTATCAGCACTCTCAGTAAATGATCTCTAGCTCATCATTGTACATGCGAGGACCAGCCATAAATGAACTAACTGTGATTATTTAGAAATAAATATTCCAAATATATAAAGATTTTCAATATGCTGAAAAAAGTTTTTTTGAGGTCTCTTCTGGCTGCCCAGTTGGGTAAATGGGGGATGGGACAAGCGACTCAAGTGCTTTTTCATGCAGTGGGGTTCTTTTCACTTGCTAAACATGACCGGTATCTGCTAGTTCAATAGTGGATTTAGGTTTTCTGCTGCTTTAGACCTTGGGAAATCTGAGACTCCCAAACCCATCCATCCCCAAAAGGGTTTTTCTCAGATTTGCCTATGATGAAGCACTTGTAGGAGTGAAGCCGGTCAGCTTTATGCTGTTGCAATATGTGCTATCTGCAACTTTAACCCTAGTGCAAACCACCTTCTTTTACTGTGATTGTGAGATATGAGGCACAAATTACACAACAACCAGAGCCCTCCATGGAGGTCATGCACCACTCTAGACAGCCAGGGATCAGTCATTTGTAATACAATTTGTAAAGCTGTAGAGCACACGTGGGAAGATATCCCCCTTCACAATATGCTGCACAGACCTTAGAGTATACCTTATACTACCTATAGCTAGTTGCCGACATGCAAAAGTCACAGCCTTTGCTGTCATGCAGAGCAACAACGTATAAGACAAACCTCATAAAGCACAATCGACTTGAAGGCAAAGTTAAACTACTGTAACTAGTCTATGGATTTAGTGACTGATTGCACTAAACCTTTTCCAACTGGATGGTGCAGTGAATGATCAAAATTTCCTGTGGTGAAGAGCATAATGCCGACCATAAAGTTCTGGGGAGAAATGCTGCATATAATCTAGTAGGGTTAGGCTTTCTTTTCTTACAGTGACTGGGAGGAAATCTTTTCAGAGTTAAATTGCAGGAAAAGAGGGCAAAATAAATCACTGAAGTATATTGCAAAAGTGTTTTTTTTTATTTTTTTAACATATCAGAAATTCAGTTTTAATGTCCCTTCAAAAGGAAGGTTTCATAGCGGGAAAATAGGAGACAGTGATGTCGATGTGAATCTGAATATTTTTATATCATTGTGTGTGTGTGTGAGCAATATTCATTTTTTAAACCCATTTATAAAGTGCTCCATTTTTACAAATACTTCTTTGCCATAGGGGTTTCACTCATGCTAAATGGTCAAACACACGGGCATATTCACATACTCGGATCACTCTGTGTCATGCCCAGGAGAAAAATACATTCAGACCACCCAATCAGTAGTTGCACATAGTCCTTCTACCTCTACTGATTGGTTAAATACACTAGGATTTTCTGTGACTAGCAGAGGTGCAGACCTATGCATCAGTTTACATATGTGTTTAAAAGGGATAAACATATAAGAAAGAAGGGAATTCATTTAAAAAAAATCTGCTGTAACAAAATAGAGCAGTTTATATGCCCTTTTAAATTTAATGTTTTTTATTTTTAACAATTTATGCCAGATTTTTTAATTAATTTTTTTTTTTTTTGAGTAAATATTAATTGTTCTGTATAGACTGCATACTAATGGAAAAAAAGCTTATCTAACGTAATTGTAACATTGATACTGTATGAGCATGATCACAGATCTTTCAGGTAATGTTATATGCAAAGTCCATAGAGCATACTCTCCAATCAATGCTGAATGTGTATGTGCCCTTGATCTCAGCAGAAAACAAAAACAAAACACCTATAAACTTGGATCAGAGGCGTAACTAGAAACCACAGGGCCCAGGTGCAAGAAGCTAAGAAGGGCCCCCCACTACCACCTCCCCCCAAAAAAGGTAAATTTGATACACATCTTATTTTTTATTTTTTTTTACATTTAACACAGAAAAAAAATGTGAATCAGATTACATGTCTGCAAAAGGAGGTACCCTGTGCCCGCAGTCTGTGTGATGGTCTGACCCCCTATTACTGTATATAGTGACACTGTTTAACCCACCAGTACTGTATATAGTAAGTTAGTGACACAGTCTGTAATCTGCCGGTGAGATGGCTGGCCTGATCCTACCCGCCCCAGTACTTTATAAAGTGACCACAGTAGTCGGTGACATGGTCCAGCCCCCCCCGTACTGTATAATTAGGGTTGCCATCCGTCCATTAAAATACAGAACACTTATAAGTTACACATGCTGCAGGGTGTGCAGACAGGAATATGAATAGTGCTGTCCAGAAACACAATACATGTTCCTACCTGCACACACACACACACACACACCCACCAATGGGTAAAACAGAAACACTAACCCCTGTTGTCAGACACTAGTAAAGCATCATGAAACACTCACATGATATCAGTGCAGGTCAACGTTTTTTATTTGAATTTTTTTTTTTTTAAGCTGGGCCCCCACCCTCAGGGGCCCAGTCACAGTTGCGGCCTCTGCACCCCCTGTAGTTTCGGCCCTGACTTTGATGCTATATGGTATTAGCTCACACATTTTTTTTGCTGTGTTTTTTTTATTTTTAACAGCTATCTCTAATCTATCATAGCCCTACACCAATAGGGACAACCACCAGGGTGCAGGTAAAGTGAGGCATATCCAGTATAGATGACCGCACTTCCTGGATTTAGGTGAAAAAAAGCTCATTTTATTGTGACATTTCCCATTTTGGGGACAAACTTATTTATATATATATATATATATATATATATATATATATATATATATATATATATATACACACACACAGGGGCGAAACTACAGGGGGTGCAGAGGTCGCAATTGCGACTGAGCCCCCAAGGGTGGGGGCCCAGGTTAAAAAAATTAATAAAACAAATATTTTACAATAAAAAAACATTGACCTGCCACTGCCTGCACTGATATCATGTGAGTGTGACATGATGCTTCACTAGTGTCTCTGAATACAGGGGTTAGTGTTTCTGTTTTACCCATTGGTGTTTATGTGTGTGTGTGTATGTATGTGACAGTGTATGTATTTATGCATGTATGTGTGTATGTTTGTGGAACCAGCAAATTACAGACCTTGTTAGTACAGCATGGGGGGCGGGGAGTAAACAGTGTCACTATACAGTACCACTATATACAGTACGGGGGGGCTGGACCATGTCACAGACTACTGTGGTCACTGTATAAAGTACTGGGGCGGATAGGGTCAGGCAAGCCATCTCACTGGCAGATTACAGACTGTGTCACTGACTCACTATATACAGTACTGGTGGGTTAAACAGTATCACTATATACAGTAATATTGGGTCAGACCATCTTGCAGACTGTGGGCACAGGGTACCTCCTTTTGCATACATGTAATCTGATTCACATTTTTTTTCTTCTGTGTTTTAATATAAATATAAATACACCTCTAGATATATAGATATATAGTATGTGTGTGTGTGTATACAGTGGGGAAAAAAAGTATTTAGTCAGCCACCAATTGTGCAAGTTCTCCCACTTAAGAAGATGAGAGGCCTGTAAGTTTCATCATAGGTATACCTCCACTATGAGAGGCAAAATGTGGAAACAAATCCAGACAATCACATTGTCTGATTTGGAAAGAATTTATTTGCAAATTATGGTGGAAAATAAGTATTTGGTCACCTACAAACAAGCAAGATTTCTGGCTCTCACATACCTGTATCTTCTTCTTTAAGAGGCTCCTCTGTCCTCCACTCATTACCTGTATTAATGGCACCTGTTTGAACTTGTTATAGGTATAAAAGACACCTGTCCACAACCTCAAACAGTCACACTCCAAACTCCACTATGGTGAAGACCAAAGAGCTGTCGGACACCAGAAACAAAATTGTAGACCTGCACCAGGCTGGGAAGACTGAATCTGCAATAGGCAAGCAGCTTGGTGTGAATAAATCAACTGTGGGAGCAATAATTAGAAATAATTAGAAAATGGAAGTCATACAAGACCACTGATAATCTCCCTAGATCTGGGGCTCCACGCAAGATCTAACCCTGTCGGGTCAAAATGATCACAAGAACAGTGAGCAAACATCCCAGAACCACACAGGGGGACCTAGTGAATGACCTGCAGAGAGCTGGACCAACGTAACAAAGGCTACCATCAGTAACACACTACGCTGCCAGGGACTCAGATCCTGCAGTGCCAGACGTGTCCCCCTGCTTAAGCCAGTACATGTCCGGGCCCATCTAAAGTATGCTAGAGAACATTTGGATGATCCAGAAGCGGATTGGGAGAATGTCATATGGTCAGATGAAACCAAAGTAGAACTGTTTGGTAGAAACACAACTTGTCGTGTTTGGAGGAGAGAGAACACCATACCTACTGTGAAGCATGGGGGTGGCAACATCATGCTTTGGGGCTGTTTCTCTGCAAAGGGAACAGGATGACTGATCCATGTACATGAAAGAATGAATGGGGCCATGTATCGTGAGAGTGCAAACCTCCTTCCATCAGCAAGGGCATTGAAGATGAAATGTGGCTGGGTCTTTCAGCATGACAATGATCCCAAACACACCGCCCGGGCAACGAAGGAGTGGCTTCATAAGAAGCATTTCAAGGTCCTGGAATGGCCTAGCCAGTCTCCAGATCTCAACCCCATAGAAAACCTTTGGAGGGAGTTAAAAGTCCGTGTTGCCCAGCAACAGCCCCAAAACATCACTGCTCTAGAGGAGATCTGCATGCAGGAATGGGCCTACATACCAGCAACAGTGTGTGAAAACCTTGTGAAGACTTACAGAAAACGTTTGACCTCTGTCATTGCCAACAAAGGATATATAACAAAGTATTGAGATGAACTTTTGATATTGACCAAATACTTATTTTCCACCATAATTTGCAAATAAATTCTTTCCAAATCAGACAATGTGATTGTCTGGATTTCTTTCCACATTTTGTCTCTCATAGTTGAGGTATACCTATGATGAAAATTACAGGCCTCTTTCATCTTTTTAAGTGGGAGAACTTGCACAATTGGTAGCTGACTAAATACTTTTCCCCCCCACTATATATATATATATATATATATATATATATATATATATATATATATATATGGTCTAAGGTCACAATATTAACTTTAATTGCATTCAAGCAATCGCATTTGCTTTCAACTTGTACGAGTGCTACACCCGACTGTTTGCGCAACAGTTAGTGTGCCACTCGTAATCTGGCCCATAATGAATAACAGTATGTAACACCTCCTGATACCATAAACACAAAACAGGATATACATTGCTCATTCCCTGACTCCTAAAAGTGCGAGGGCCCCCCAAAACATGGGGCCCTGGGCCGCTACCCCTCTCACCATGCCCAAAAGACAGGTCTAATAAGAACAATTTGATTATCAATTGGCCAGACTTACGGCCACCATAAAAAAATCAGCTGTGGTTTTAAAAGTCAAGTGTGTGTATGTATGTATATGTGTATGTATGTGTGTGTGTATGTATATATATATATATGTGTGTGTGTGTGTATGTATGTATGTATATATGTATATGTATATATATATATATATATATATATATATATATATATATATATATATATATATACTCTTGACTTTTAAAATCACAGCTGTTTTAATTCAGTGATGTTTCAGGGATAAACGGCTCCCCCTCCTCAGATCTGTCTGTTTATTCCAGAAACCTCACTGAATAAATACACCTTTCATTTTTAAAAGTCCAGAGGGTGGCAGATCTTTGCAGTTATTACTACCATCATTTTGCTGCCAGTTGTTGATGGGGTATTTAAAAGAGCACTGTTATATCTCTATTATAATTAGGAGAGGAAAGTTGTGTTTTGGTTTTTTTTTTGTAACACTCAGCTGGCCCATTTCAGGTACTAACTGTTTTTCAATAGCCAAACTCCACCCACAATTTGCCTTATTTGGAGTAGGGCTTGAGTCTGGTGCACTGATAATATCTAACTATACTTCACATGCAGAGGACAAATGCTAACCCTTATTTTACTAGAAGCATTTTTGCCAAGTTTTATGTAGACTATATTATAAATGTTTCTGTCCAAAGATGTAATTCATCCATGTGCATTTCAATTTTGACTGGAATGTCCCTTTAAGACTTATTTATAAACATTGTAACATAAGGTCGCTTCCATGAATTGTGTACAAGATAATCACATGCATGTAAAAATAAGGTAGAGTTCCAAATAAGTATTCCTGGGATTGCACACTTTGTGGTAGGGATTTTTTAATATACATATACAGATTTTTTTTTTTTTTTTTTTTTATGCGTTTCTCAGTGAATCAGGGCTTCTTTCTACAACAATTCCCATTTCCTTTAGAAATATGTTTGTTTTTTTCCATACAATTTCTGGATCTTATTATGGTGGCCGTAAGTCTGATCAATTGATATTCAAATTGTTCTTATCAGACCTGTCTTTTTGGCAGGGTGAGAGGGGCACCGGCCCAGGGCACCATGTTTTGGGGGGCCCTCGCACTTTTAGGAGTGACAGAATGAGCAATGTATATCCTGTTTTTTGTGTTTATGGTATCAGGAGGTGCAATATACTGTTATTCATTATGGGCCAGATTATGAGTGGCACACTAACAGTTGCGCAAATGAAAAGGTTTATCGGAGCTGTTTGCGCACGTCGGGTGTAGCACTCGTACAAGTTGAAAGCAAATGCGATTGCTTGAATGCAATTGAAGTTAATATCGTTACCTTAGAGATCGGGTTAACTGTTTCGTGAAACAAAAAGGTGTCACAAAATGCATTAAAAATACATTACAAAGTGCAGTTACACTCATAACACTATGTAATAAAAATTATTAAATAAGATAAGTTGCACAAAAAAAGTTATCTAAGGGCTTAAATATATGAGGTCTCAGGTGTTAGAAGAAAAAAAAGGCAGGCAAGGGACTTTAACATTGAGATACATATGAATTTACAGATAAATACACATGTGCATTTGAGCCCTTTGCAGTTTAAAGGGATATGAAACCCGAATTTTTTTTCTTTCAGAATTCAGATAGAACATACCATTTTAAACAACTTTCTAATTTGCTTCATTCTCTTGGTATTCTTTGTTGAAAAAGCAGTAACGCGCTACTGGGAGCTAGTTAACACATTGGGTGAGCCAATAACATGAGACATACATGTGCAGATACCAATCAGAAGCTCCTTAGCCTATTTAGGTATGCTTTTCAAGAAGGGATAATAAGTCAACTAAACAAATTAGATAATAGAAGTAAATTGGAAAGCTGTTTAAAATCACATGCTCTATCTGAATCATGAACTAATTTTTTGGGTTTAATGTCCCTTTAAGTAGATGAAAACATGAAAAAGCATAATTATGCAATATTCATATTTAATAAAGTGTATTTACTGTAAATATTTCACATTCCAATTTTCTGCACATAGCAGAATATGTTCTAAGTATTTAGAAATATATATACAGAAAGAAATAGAACATTGGAATGGGAAACTTTAATATTTTCATGTTGGGTCAGCGCACTTTAAAATATCTGCATGAGTAGGGTATTAGATTTTTATTTTTTTGCTCCATTTACTTTTTTAAATGTATTTATTTTTTATGGGGGAATACAATACACGTGCACGCAATACTCTTACTTCAGCTTTTTGCACGCATCTTGTTAGGAGAGTGAAAACATTTTAAACACCTGGGTAGTGCTTGCTGTTTGGTAGCTACATTAAGACACCAATCAGCAAGCACTACCCAGATGCTGTACCAAAAATGGGCCGGCTCTTAAGCTAACATTCCTGTTTTTTCTAAAAATAAATATAGCAAGAGAACAAAGATAGCTAATTGGACCTGCAAACTGCACTGATAATAGGCTCCCCTACTTTAGGATTTTACACATTCTGCACATGCCTATGTATAGACTGGCTGTTATGGGCTCCCAAGCACTTAGGTCCTGGTGCCTCTGCACCTGCTGTGCCAATATAGTTCCGCCCCTGAACATTTGAAAATGATTCATACATTTGTTCTCTTCCTAATGTAGGCTATTGTGAGGCATTTCAGAGTTCCAAGTATTCCATAAAATACATTATTTCATATATATGTACTATCTATAATAATATCTTATTTGTTCTTTTTTTTTTTTTTTTCACCTCTTTATTCTTATCTGTTCGCTTGTATACCCTTTGGTATGTAACCACACAAACTCACCTATCCGGTAGAGCTCTTTGAATGGGAATGCTAAAAGCAGAGCCCTCTAACTCTTTATGCTATGTGCAAATTATGTTTTCATAACATGTACTGATCATTCTGTACATTTCCCAATCCTTATTTGGGATTGATTAGGCTTCTTGTTTGCTATGTTTTTTTTTATAAAACTTATAGTCAACTTTGCTTTCTTTGTAAGTTAGTTATAATTTGTATATATTAAGATCTTATACCTTTAAAGAATACATGATATATAGAGGTACCATAGAAATAAGTGTCCTTATGTATGTGATTTATACAAAAGCAAAAAGATGTATGGGTCTGCATGTCTGTGTTTTGGGAATTATGGGATTTGATGATTATTAGGAACCCGTGATAGGCCAATGTCATACTGTAAGTGTCGTCTGATTTTGAAATAAGTAAGTTACACTGACATTTGATGGAGGAGTAAAGAATTTCATATTCCAGGCCTTTTTAGGAGTATGTCTATTGGGAGCCGAAGCATACTGACTGTCTTAGGCAGGTTCCAAAAATCTCAATGGTTAGAGCCCAAGACAACATCAATGACCATTAGCCATATATAATACAATGAGGTTAGTAATATAGCATGTTCACTAAATTTGTAGCAGTTAAATATTTTTTCTATTTATAAATCATATATTATACAGGCTGCAGTTATAAGCAATGCTCAGTGGAAATCCCATAAATGGTTAATTGTGCAGTCATTTGTGCACAAGTAATATTTTAATGATACTTGAGCCATCAGACCTCTTAGCAGAATGGGTTTTCAAACACCCTTGGGAGTTTTCAGTGGGTTTGGTTGGAAGCCAACATGTGTTTGCTGTAGGTTAGGACCCAGGTAGGAAAAGACTGTGAAGTGGTTCCTGGACTTAATACTTGGACAAATGCTATAACCAACTCTTCACTTTTATGCTTTTAGCCAAGCTGTGCACTTCTACGTGAGTGCGGTCTATTCTGCAATAAATACCAGATAGCCTTAGCAATTTTTTTTTTTTTTTTTTTTTAGTAACATTTTTCCTTGGAATGTTACATTAAAAAAATAGTTTGCTTTCATTAATAAGGAGATTGTGGATCAGATCTGGCCTTTTTATATTATTATTATTATTATTATTATTAGATATTTGTAGAGCACCAAGAGATTCTACAGTGCTAATGTTACTGATTCCAGTTTGAGTGACCTGAGCTGACGGCAAAATAAGTGTAATTAAAATGTTTACACAAACACGTGTGTGTTCTTTGAGCACAACTGCTGATTCCAATACTTTCATACACAAAGTAACTCCCAAGAACACGCATGCCTATGCAGTGTGTGTGTATCAATATAGAATATATATATATATATATATATATATATATATATATATATATATATATATATATATATATATATATATATATTTTTTTTTTTCACACGTTTGGTGATAGATGTGGCTATATGAACACTGGGTTACAGCTTTGTTTTAAATCTATATATCATTGAACATAATGTGCAAGCAGCATACACACATACATTGGAGCACCTATAATTCCTCAGTTTATGTAGCCTTAAGCTGCAGCTCCTCTCTGCATCCAATCATTTTATCACAGGCTGGCCCTGGTTAGATTGGCTTTATGTCACACATTATTTATTTTGACTGGTAATGTGGGAAATACATTTGTAGTCACCCTTGAGTGGGTAATGGGGATCTGCAGGCTGCTGATAACACAGCAGCTCTGCCTCCTGCTAACCCTTTCACTGCCAGTGTAGAGTCCTGGCTTCTTGCTTTACAGCTACAAGGGAAAGTGTCTCATGAACTGAAGAATTCACTAAATGGAAGGAGCTTGTGCTGATTTTAGATTTTTCCTGAATAAGACTGCAAAGCAATAAGTGTGAATTACTACATATTGTTATATATTATGTTTTAGGTGTTCTAACCGTTGAAAAGTAACAATGGGTTCTAGTTATTGAATATTACACATCAAGGTTCAAAATATAGCAGTTCAATAAATTGTGCAGATGAAATGATAGTTTGGAACAGTAAAGGTTTTGTTTATGGTTAAGATTTTCCAACATGGCAAAAGAAAAAAAAATGTTTGTGTGTATATATGTGTGTATGTGTGTATGTGTATATATACTGACTGTGTGTATGTATGTGTGTATGTATATGTATGTATATGTATGTGTGTGTATGTATATATATATATATATATATATATATATATATATATATATATATATATATATATATATATATATAAATGTATGTAATCTCAATATGCAAAAAGAAGCAAAGTTAGAGGAATAAAAAGGATGCCCTAGCCAGCACTCTCCTTGTGAATTTAATATGCAATACACCATGGATCAGCATGTGAAGGGAGATACATGGCTATATAAATCAAGGAATCTGGATGCACAATGTTCAAAAAAATCCTACAAAGTTTGTTACCTAGATCTAAAATAATTTAAACATATATAAGATACACCTTAAATATATTAGAAAAACACATATGGCATTGTGGTAGAGGACCCTAAAAACACCATGGCCATAAGTGTTTTTTTAATATATTTAAGATGTATCTTATATATGTTTAAATTATTTTAGATGTAGGTAATAAACTTTGTAGGATTTTTTTGAATGTTGTGCATCCAGATACCTTGATTTATATAGCCTCGTATCTCCCTTCACATTCATGATCCATGGTGTATTTTATATTAAATTCACAAGAGTGCTTGCTAGGGCATCCTTTTTTATTCTTCTTACTTTGCTTTTTTTCTAAATTTTTCTTTTCTTTTTGCATATTGACTTAATTTATTGATGCACCTTGAGATACAAACTTTACTTAGTTCTCAGGTTGTCCAATACAATATTATTAATTTGGGTTGCTTCTTGAGTTGTAATAATCGCTATCTATCTAATATTTTTTTTTTTTGCTTGGCTGACCGACAGAGCTCAATTGCACTTCGCAGGCACACGAGAGATTAAACATAAGCCAAACTGTAGACCAACCTGAGATGTATCCGAATAGAACATTTACATAGTGACATTTTGATATCCTTTCCCAGTGAGACTGCAACACAATATAAGTGATTTGTGAAGTGAATATGGGGAAACAAACTTAATTTTGTATTAAATTCTCTTGCAGAAAAGTGATGTAAATCATCTATACTTAGTTTCATATTGTGATCCCGCGTAAATTCTCATTTTCTGAATGAATAAATAGTGTGGCAATGTCTACTGTGTCCTATGTTGACCTACAGTACCTGAGTTCTTGTATAAATCTCCTAAAAATCTAGATCTTATTCAAGTAGCGCTTTAAAAAAAAAAAAATTTTTTTTTTTGTGAATTCCAATAACTAACCTCATGTAAATTAGTCACATTGACTGAGCTGCACATAAACCCAAAGAGGAATATCTTTTGAAAACAATGGTGCCTACACAGGGTCCCTTGAGTGCCTTGCAATGACATTTACATTACTCTGCAACTGGAGACAAATATACTATGAGCAAGAATAATTGAATTAAGACTGACACAGTAATAGGTCTTTTGACTTTGTTACTACCTACCAAAGGGTAAAGACTCTACATACACTATATGGCCAACATATTTGGACACCTGAAAATCACACCTATATGAGCTTGTTAGACATGTCATTCCAAAACCATGTGCATTTAATATGGAGTTGCCCTCCCCCCTTTGTGGATATAACAGCCACTACTCTTTTGGGAAGGCTTTCCATAAGATTTTGAAGTGTGCTTGTGGGGATTTGTGCACAATCATAAAAAAACAAACAAACATTTGTTAGGTCATCAATTGTGAGCCAGATCTTCATGCCTATCATCATTGTGTATTTCAATTCATCCCAAGGTGTTAATAAAAGCCGCTCCAGTTTCTCTGCACCAATCTCATCAATCCTAGTCTTCATATAACTCTATTTGTGCACAGAGCCATGCTGAAGCAGTAATGGGTCGTCCCCAAACTGTTGCCACAAAGCTTGAAGAACCTAATTGTCTTTGTATCCTAAAGCATTAATATGGTCCTTCACTGGAACTAAGGGGCCTATCCTAAACTCTGACAAACAGCCCCAGACCACTATCCCTCCTCCAACAAACCTTACAGAAGGCACTATGCATTCTGGTAGATTTTTCCATCAGACTTCCAGATAGTGAAGCATGATCCATCACTCCAGAAAACATGTTTTCTTACTCCAGAGTATAGTGGCAGTATGCTGTACACCACTTTAGCAAATGTTTGGCATTGTCCATGTTGATGTGAGGCATGTGTTCTGCTGCTCAGCCATGGAAACCTATTTCATGAAGCTCCCTTAGCACAGCTCTTGTGCTGCTGTTGCTTTCAGAAGAAGTTTGGAACACTATAGTAAGTGATGCAACAGGCACTTTTTATGCTCTACGAGATTCAGCCCCTAGACACTTCCATTTCAATATAACAGCACTTACAGTTGGCTTGAGCAGATCTAGTAGGGCAGAAATTTCACAAACTGACTTGTGGCATGATGTCATCCTACAATAGTGCCACATTTTAAAGTCACTGAGCACTTCAGTATGAGCCATTGTACTTCTAGTGTTTATGGAGAATTCATGGCTATGTGCTGAATTGTCTGCACCATTTAGAAATGGGTGTGATTGAAACACCTGAACTCAACAATTAGTTGTGGGGTGTCCATTTATGTTTTGACCATGTAGTGTGTCCCAAAGTGAGGCTTTCACCAGTAAGTATTATTTTCTGTTAACGGAGACCTTTTTCTAATACATAAGACTGTCTTCCACTGAGTGAGTCTTGTTTACCATAAATAAAAATACATGCCAGTAAGTTATGTATAAATAAACAGTTTGAAAGAACTCTAGTGTTTTATTTTTTATTCTATCCTAGACGATATTTACTATAATGTAAGAGTCTGCCTTGCATGAAGAGATGCTTCTATGAAATGAAAATGGCTACTACTAGAAAATACCAATAGAATGACTGCCAAGTAGTTAGGCTGTCATGTAATGCAGAAGCATCACCATGCAGTAATTGAGATGCATAAAGGGACATTGTACACTAGTTTTTTGTTTTTTTTCTTTGCATAAATGTTTAGTAGATACATTTTTGTAAAAATGTATAGTTTTGCTTATTTTAAATAACATTGTGCCGATTTTCAGATTCCTAATCAAGCGCCAGCGTTATAGATGTATAATGGTCTTTTCATATGCAGAGGAGAGGGGAATGTCTGCTTTTCTTGCTTTTTCAGACCATTTCAGTGGGTATCCCAGCCTAACCTCATCAACAGTCAATAACTGAAGCATGTAAACAGGGCACGGGTAGTGACGTGGGCAAAAAGTCATATCTAGATCGGTGCTTAAGTAACAGTATTATGGTTAACAAAAAGAAGAAAAAAATGTACTTATAATTAGCACTCTTACCACAAGATGCTAAATTGGGAACTTCTAAGTAAGTTTTTAAAAAGTTTTATACTGGATTTTTAGATCAGTATCTGTGCATATTCTTCTTTCTTGTAGTATCTATTACATGCTGTTATATGAAAATTGGTGTATACTGTCCCGTTAATGTGTGTATTACATTCACATTAGTGACCATAACTTCCAAGTTGGGCTTCTACAAGTGCATGATGGTACTTTTGATTGTGAAAAACTACTGCCCAACGAATCTGATTGCCTGCTATTGAGTTTCAAAGTGAGAGATAATACTATTGAAAAATACTTTTCTTTTTGACTGTAAGATTACTTTCCTCTTTTTACCTGGTGTTAGGTCCTGGCGCTGGGGCAATCGCAAACTATGTCTTACAATAGTACTAAAAAAGGGAAACTCACAAATGAGGAAGCAATAGAATGAGTGTTTATTATGAACATATTGCAATAACATAAATCAGTAATCATCTTATAAAGCAAGGCAGTAATGAAACTATAAATACATTACTTATCTTCGGGTTTGAATAAGGCATTAATATCAAACTACAATGGTGTGAAGGCAGAGGAGTACAGCTTTAGTCTCTATCCCCTCCTTTTTTTAAAATATACCCCAGATTTTAAAATAAAGGGGGGGGGGTAAAATAATAAAAAAATCTCACACTAGTGTGGTAGCCCTATCTCCTTTGGAATGTGACATCCCACTCTTTCTAGATAATAACACTGCTTGAGAACAGAACAGCAGAGTAAACATTTCTTAAAGGCATTTCTCTTAAAGGCATATATATCTTTTTATGTGATATGTACTATAATATATGTATGCATACTGTATATATTTTGTCTAAAAAGCAAATTTTGATCTGCTAATACATTAATGGCCAGATTTGTGGAGCGCTAATTGAGCATTAATTGCGCTAGAAGTTAAAAAAAAAAATCATGTTGGGTTGAGATCATATTATGAGTGCAAAAAGCAGAACTTAGAATATTGCGTGCACATTCACGTATTCCCCCATAGATGTCAAAGGAGCAAAAAAGTGGAAAAAACCCTAACTCCCCACTCTCTCGCAAACCAGACATGAAAATATGAATATTTGACATACCAATGCTCTTAACATAGTAGAATATGTTCTATATATATATATATATATGATGTTTTTTTTTTTTTTAGAGATGTATATGTATGTATCTCAATGTTAAAGCTATTTGCCTGCCTTAGACCTCCTATATTTGAGCCCTTTAACTTTTGTGTGCAATATTATTTTTAGTTTTTTTAAATAATTTTGAATAGATAGCATTATGAGTGTAACTATACTTTGTAATGTATTTTTGATGTTTTTTTTTTGTGTGCAACTTTTATGTTTCACAAAACCGTTAACCTGAAATTGCGGTAATAATTCTAGTGTAGATTGAGATTGCGTTCAAGTAATCATGTTTTACTTTAAACTTGTAGTACCAGCGGTAAGCCCGATGAGTTCAGACAACCGCAATAAATCCCTTATCACTTGTGCGCAAATGTTTGTGCTCAACTCGTAATCTGGCCCTAAATTATTTGTGTATGGAATCATGAAGTTTCCAATCCCTTAAACCTGCATTGTATTAGATTTAGTATCCCTAAATAAGACCTTCTAACTGATAATTTGGCGTATGAACTTGACGCCTTCCAGTTAGACAACCTGTATGTATATTGAGATATGATTAAATTACATTTAAAGGGCCATGATACCCAAATGTTGAAACAGTTGAAAGTGATGCAGCATAGCTTTAAAAAGCTGACTAGAAAATATCACCTGAACATCTCTATGTAAAAAAAGAAAGATATTTTACCTCAAAATGTCCTAAGTATTCACACCCCACTGTATAGGACTTTAAGCAGCAAATCAGTATGCCTGTCCCGGGACAGGCCAAGGGAGTGAGCCTTGTGCACACATGTTATTTACCTATTCAGTTTAAGGAAAATTACTATGAGATCACAGTAAAAGATTTCATGAGCTCAGCACTGTTGATGCTGATTGGCTGCAGTTAATTTTTATTTATTTTTTTAATCTGCAGCTGGGCAGTAACTGAAGTATAACTTTTTACATAGAACTTCGAATGTTTTTGATATTAATACTGTTTTGGAAACCATAAATTATTTATTTAGACCTTCATATTTCAGATATGAAAAAAAGTACTTTCAAAGTCCCTTGCTAGCTAATTTGTTGTTCTATATACTGTTGTAGAAACTTCACGATTTGACACCAGTGAAAATACCTATATTTCGAGCTTTAACTTGTAGTAAGAATTGTTCCTTAAAATAGGCCTTTTAATATTTCATATGTAGCATTAGGTTGAAAGAAAATTGATCTAACCATTATTTACAATCATGTAAGCTTTATAGAATCCCCATTATCCCATTTAGATTTCTAATTAGTTCCCAATGTATTCCTAAAGTCACAGGATAGTTGATAAAAAGTGAAGATAGAACAGAACATTAACAGTGAAGCTGCAGACCCTGGAGCAATTGTTTGGTTTATGTGACATACACAGTTTTAAAATATATGCTATAAGGCTGCTGGGAAATGTATGTGTAAATAAGCTTGCTCTTTTAAAGGCATTACCACACATGTTTAGCACAGCAGTTCCAGATATTAATCCTCATAAGAGAGGCTGAGTAATGGGTCTGTTCTCTGTTGTGAGATGTTTCAAGAATAGGGTTGCCACCTTTTCTTGGGGGGGGGGGGGTTACCAGATTTGCTCATTAGCAAGCTGCTAGGACTGATTTTAAATTATCATTTGTTCTCCCATCCCACTCAGAACAAGTTTCACAATCAAATGGCTTTTGTTTCTATATTTATACATTCATTTCTAAATTGACCTGAACTTTAAAATTATCGTCCATGTTGGTAAAATACAGGCTGGGTAACAACCCTATCCAAGAATGATGCATACTTATCTGTCTGTCCTACCATTTTATGAATATGTTGCTAGCAATAGAATATATATATATATATATATATATATATATATATATATATATATATATATATATATATATATATTTTCATCTATATTGTTAACATACTTTTGTTTCTAGATGGAAATAGATGTAGTATGATCTTGGAGATGTACACAAAGGAAATTGTAGGCAATGAATTGGTTAACCCTCCTTCCATGTAATTCCATATGCCCTGATAGTTGTATTTTAACATTAAACAAACACAGCAAGATCCTTCTGTGAGGCCCCCCCTCCTCTTCCTCGTGTCTTGCATCTTGCGTTACAAATTGTACATTTAAATTGCTGGCAGGATTCATTACCTTCTTCTCTCCAATTCCAGCCATGCGGAAAATATTGCACTGGTAAGAGAGTAAGCTGGAGAAAGAAAGCGAGAGATGGAGAAAGTGAGAGAAAGATCTTGCATTTAATTATCGCATGGCTGTACCATGTACTAGTAGTTGCATCTATATTGTTTGGGTGCAAGTGAGAAGGTATAATTTCAGTATTTATAACAGACATAGGCTGTGGCCTAGTTTCACTAAGAATTAAAAAAAAAAAAAAAAAATCTAGTGAGAATAGCTACTGTAATTCTTGTATTACTCATGAAGTGTGATATGAACATTTTGGGAGCTGCTTTGGTCTAATTGAATCAACATTGAGGATTGGAGTTTTGTTTTATTGCTACACATTTCTTTTTTCTTTTTAGGAAATCTTAACTACCATCCATATGTTCCAATATACCACAAAAAAAACTGCATTTAATCTTTCACTTTCTTTCTTAACTCCTATGAAAGATTTAAAAGGACAATCAACACCAGCATTTTTGTTTTAATAGATAGATAATCCCTTAATTAGCTATTACCCAGTTTTGCATAACCAACACAGTTATAATAATACACATTTTATCTCTGTGATTACCTTGTATCTAATGCCTATGCAGACTGCCCCCTTATTTCAGTTCTTTTGACAGACTTGCATTTTAGCCAATCAGTGCTCACTCCTCTGTAAATTCACGTGCATGAGCTCAATGTTATCTATATGAAACACATGAACTAATGTCCTCTAGTGGTGAAAAACTGACAAATGCAGAGGTGGCCGTCAAGATCTAAAATTAGCATATGAACCTCCTAAGTTTAGTTTTTAACTAAGAATACCAAGAGAACAAAGCAAAATTGTTGAAAAATGTAAATTGGAACGTTGTTTAAAATGACATGCCCTATTTGAATCGTGAAAGTTTGTTTTTAAATCTGTATATCTAATAAAGTCATAGATATCCAGTGGAGCGCACTCTCACTTTAAATCCAACTACCATGGTGTATGCTAGTTATAATAATACCCTTGACATAGGCTTGCACTCTCTGGATCTAATCGGTGTTTTGGGGATATCTCTAAGGAAGAGATGTCCCCCAAAATGTCACTATAAAGTGAACAATTTGTTTAAATCCAGAGAGTACCAGCCTATGTCAAGGAGATAGATAAATATATATATATATATATATATATATCTCGATGCACTCCATATCACAAGTCCTCATCCGCCACAGTGCTATATAAACAGTCCATATTGAGTAGCAAAGATAAGCACTCAGTGGACTTAAAGGGACAGTATACTATAACATTGTATTTCCCTTTAATGTGTTTCCAATTACTTTTTTACCAGCTGCAGAGTATAAAATGTATGAGATTTTCTCTTTTAAGGCTTATTTGTGTATATGAATTAGCTGATTTTGTGTTTTGAAGCCACAACCTAGTAAAATGGGTTGAGCTTGTAAGTATAATCAGATCTCATTACTTTATCACATTGTGTACCTAAATATGCTAATTTATCTTTTATCTGTCCATAAACCAATCACCAATACTTGGAGAGAACAATGGAAAATTAACATTTTATTACCTTATCTCTTCTAAATCTATAGCCCACTGGGAGTGTAATTTCTTCTACTGGCTATGTTAACAGAGCTTTGCCTTGAGGCCAAAAACTTTCAGGATCGGAGGGGATACCACAGGCTAAATAAACTATTTCAAATGCCAATGTAAGTGTAATGGAAATATTTGTAAACAATTTAATACACTCCAGCAGGTAAAGTGGATCAAAGGAAACAAGTTTAAGGGGAGAACATTTTTGAGTAAACTGTCCCTTTAAGCTTTAAAACATAGCTTTTAATATCCATCAAGTAAAAGTGAGCAGAATGTTTCAGAACTTTAACTGGTCCCTTTGTCAAATGCAATACATCAAAGATAATACCCAACCGACATACATATATAACCCCTTTATATACACACCAGAACCTTAACAGTGTCTTGCACCGGTACAACATGAACGCCATGTGCGCATGGGTCGGAAGCAGACGGCACGTAAGTAACGTCATCATAAATTTCCCATCGGTCACGTCATTGCGTAGCCGTGAACTCCGCTATACTTTGACAGCTGTCATATTACCGATAACTTTCTGCTATAGCCACACATCAAAATCCTCAATTTCCTGTTCTTAGTTGACAGGAGTGGCACCTGGATTCTGTCTTCTGATGCTGTAGTCCATCTGCATCAAGGTTCGACGTGTTGTGCATTCAGAGATAGTATTATGCATACCTTGGTTGTAACAAGTGGTTAGTTGAGTTACTGTTGCCTTTCTATCATATCCAACCAGTCTGCCCATTCTCCTCTGACATAAACAAGGCATTTTTGTCCAAACAACTGCTGCTCACTAGATATTTTCTCTTTTTCGGGCCATTCTCTGTAAACCCTAGGTTTACCTATGGTTGTGCGTGAAAATCCCAGTAGATCAGCAGTTTTTGTAATACTCAGACCGGCCCGTCTGGCACCAATAACCATGCCACGTTCAAAGTCCCTTAAATCCCCTTTCTACCCCATTCTGATGCTCAGTTAGAACTTCAGCAAGTCGTCTTCACCACGTCTAGATGCCTAAATGCATTGAGTTGCTGCAATTTGTGTTACCAAGCAATTAAACAGGTGTACTTAATAAAGTGGCCATAGAGTGTGTGTAAAGTAAGGAAGATATGTGTGTGTATGTATATATATATGTGTGTGTGTGTGTATATATATATATATATATATATATATATATATATATATATATATATATATATATAATCTTTTTTTTTTCTCTCTCTCTCCTTCCCATACGCATCTCCTCCTCCTTTTTTTTCTTTTCTTCTTCTTTCTTTCTCTTTGCCAACCACATCTTTTTACTCTCTTCCCCTTCCCCCTGTCTTCTTTCTACTCTACTCTTCTTCTTCCTCCCTCCCCCTCTCTTCTTTCTACTCTTCTCTTTCTTTTCTACTCTTCCTCTTTCCACTCTCCCCTTCACTCTCCCTCTTTCCCTTTCCACTCTCCCTCTTCCCCTCCCCCCTACACTTTTCCTCTTTCCTCTCCCCCCCTATACTCTCCCTTTTTCTTCTTTCCCCTTCTCCCCTACTCCACTCTCCCTCTTTCCCCATCCCCCTCCACTCTCCCTCTTTCCTCTTCTCCTCCCTCCACTCTCCATCTTTCCTCCACTCTCCCTCTTTCCTTTTTCGCCTCCCCCCCTCCACTCTACCTCTTCCCTCTTTAATCCCCCTCCACACTCTTCCTCTTTTAAAAAAGTATAGCACATGTCTTTGAAATGTGTGTTCATGTTTGCAGTCCTATGTGGCCTTATTGCTTGCTCATAGATGGCCTAATATGTACATATTACTTTCATAATTTATCCCTAACAATCACCACTTTCACACATCAGAAACTTCAACGTTGACCAACCTTATCATTTTATAAATATATGTAAAGTAACATTTAAAAATGTGTCCCTAGAGAGCATTGTACTATAACATATTCTGACAAATGAGATTATATATATATATATATATATATATATATATATATAATATATAGAAACAAACACAGGTTCTCTGACCCTACCCCCTCTCTTGTATTCTTTGATTTATTCCTATTAATATTACTACCTTAAAGTTGTGTAGCAAGAACAAGCTAAGTGCATGAGTGGGAATCACTTACTGTTTTACATTGTTCACACTAGAGACATGCAGCTAAAACTTTGACAAATCCCACACTGGCTCATTACATTTCACATGGATTACAGGGATTACAAATCATATTATAAAGGATTTTTGTACCAAAATATAACCACTAAAATATATCTAAAGAGAGGTGTCATACAGTTGTCTACTGCTCTGTAGAGGGGGGCATATTCAAAAGGTTAATATAATTTATGTGTGTAATTTGAGACTGTTGATCTGTAACTAGGATGTTTGAATGCACAGTCTGTACAATGTAATAATAAAGATTATGATCATCAATCTGTATAGTTGTAGTACACACATACATATGTACCTAGTGTTTTATTCAGGAACATACAGCGGACAGATGGGTGTGATTTGTTTTACAGTAAAAAGAAAGTGCATCCAATACACAACAAGAATACAAGAAAAATGTGAGAGAGGGAAGGAGAGAACGATAGATAGTGGAAAGCGTAGACTCATAAATCTTTTTCGTATCCCATATGATGCATAGATGGGAGGTGCTATTCTGTATAAGGTGTCAAAGTTCCTTTATCGCTTTCATGGAATCTCCTGTCCTTTTAAAGACTGAGCAGAATGACAAGAGGCGAACCACATTAGAGCATTAATATCCTAATTAATTAGGCATTCTTGTTAAAAAGAATATATTTTAAAAGAGCAAGTTTCAGCATATGTTACTTTTTGTAGATTAGATGGGTGCATGTTCTGATAAATATGCTTGTGCACCTGTCCATATGTCATCGATATAAAAATGGTATAATTATTTGCATATACGTATTTCCTGTATATCTACACATGATGCAAAACTAACATTGCAGACTCTAAAGGTTATGTATTCTATAGGCCATTATTTCAGCATACCCCAGGGGCTAGTACTATATTCGTTTAATTCACAGCCTTATTGTGACAGTAGAAACCGAAGGATTGAGTAATACTTTATGTACACACATATAAATACATTACATTTAAGAAGTATGATGCATAACAAGTATTTGTTTTTTGAACAATTGTTTAGTATGCAGATATCTTATGGCATTGAACATTATATTTTCATATTTTAACAATAAAATATGAAACCTGATTATTTCTTCTCTTGTCTCGTTAAAATAAAATACTATAATTTGAAATAGAGCTATATCAACAAGTGATGTGCCATAAAATTTGCGAGTATAGAACTCTGATAGATAAAAAAAAAAAAAGAAATTCTTATCATTTATATTTAAACTCTCACCAATCAAAAACGTGTGTGTATATGTATTTTATTTATATATTCACTCAACAACCATATATGTCTGCATTTTCTCTCTCTCTTTTAATACTTAAGTCTTCACCCTGCTTCCACCCTGCTCTGATTTTCTCTCATTTTTCTCTCCACCTTTTCCCAGTGTTTTCCCATCTCTCCTCCTCCAGTTAAAATTTAAACCCACACTCATTCTTTTTCTTCTCTCCTATGTATTTTTCCACACTCCACCTTCTTCCCTCATATATTTTTCACCCTTTTTGTTCTGTATCGTATTCGGTGGGTTAACAAATATTGATTTGGCATAACACCGTGCCCTCATTTGCCTTTGTTTAGGAGGTGTGAAAAGGAGCTCTGCACCCAACAGCATAATGAATCAGCCAGCAATACATTCAGTATGTATCCTCCAGTGTCAGGGCAGGGTAGATGGGCAAACCTCTTATCCATCAGTCTCAGGCAATACACATGCAGCGGTTTAGGTTTATTTCTATAGATTAGTAAAGCTCATTCCTTGAACCCTTGTTTCTTAATGGTTTTAACCACTTAGCTTATAGTTTTTCTCAGATTTCAATTTATTTTATTAACCTTTTTCACCCTTTATATTTAATCTTCCAAATTAAATATGTAAATTTATATAATGTATACCTGGCGGGGTAATATAAGATATTAAACTTTTTTTTATTTATTTAAATAATCCATTGCCAGTAATAACAGTTTTAAATATGTATACAGTTTAATAGCTACTTAACCAAAACATCATAAAGAACTTTTAACATTCAATTACAAACACTTGCCATATGTTGTGTTCCGGGTACTGTTTTGATTTTTAAAGGCTTTTTTTAAAAAAATAAAAAAAAATGAAGAGAAAGAATGTGCTCCCTTATAATAGAAATTATACGGCTAACATTTTATGTTTATGATAAAATTAGAAGGTTTTTGAGTAATATAGCTACACCAAATGGACATAATAGATGCACCGTTCAGTGCGAAAACATTTTCATAGCTTTACATTAACACTCTGTATTCGTTTTGTGTGTAGTTAAAAGCAAAGAGTAACCCCCTCTCAATAATAACAATTGCACCAACCATTATATGAAGCCATATTACGGTTTTGGACTTGCATGATGCATACACTTTTCGAGCCGTGGTGCCAAGAATTCTGAAACACCTCCACTTGGCCACTATTAATATTTATATGAGAAGCATCCAGAGCGAAAACTAGGCATCGAGATTCGCTAATTTTATACTTTAGCAGCATAAAAAGGTACATAAAGCAGCAGTTTGCACTTTACTGGTTAAATATCAACAACACTAGGGGGGAAATGAAGAATCATTTACAAGATGGGTTGGTAAAACTCATGGTCTGGACAGCGGAAGGAATGTGAGAGTGACGACAAAATCCCAGAGTGTAGATCCAGGCACCTAAAGGGACTGAGCGCTGTCCTTGGTGCTGAAGCTCTTCTGTGGGACGTTAGCACAGCAGCAGCAGCAGCAGGAATGCATTGTGTTCATGCCCATAACGCGTAAGGTTTCTCCAGGGCATCATCACATTCATTCTCTTTTTATATTATTCTCCTTCATTCTGTGCTGCTATCTTTCTTTTTCCATAGTGAATAGCTCGTCTATAATGCGCTATATTACAAAACGGTACTATAAACTATTGTTTTCATTTATGGTAAACTAAATACTCCGTCTCAGCAGAACATACTACTTTGTCGGTGCAGAATACATTTTTTGTATTTTTTTACTCTTTTATGAATATATATATATATAGCTTTACAAAACGTACATATTTTTCTTTTATTTTAGAATGGTTATGATTTATGGGTAATGTTAGATGACATATCTGCCCCATTGTGAGATTGTTTCTTAAATGTTTTTTTATGTTTCTTCTCCAACCTTCATTTAATCAGTCATTTTCAATACTCTTACAGGACCTTTTATTTTCCATATCACATTCATTTACAATATTTTCTTTGTATGCACGCACACAACTATTTCATTTCCTATATAGACTCATAATGGAGAAACATCTGAACACCAAGACTGTCCCATGAAGCTTTCCTAATCTACATACAAAATAATTTTAGGCTTTATACATAAGTCTAAACACACACTTTTTGTGCACGACCCCCCCCCCCACACACACACACACACAACCTCGCAACGCATCCTTCCTTATTTCTCCTCCATCTATTGTTATTTTCTGTATTATTTTACTACTTTACTAGGGCACTACTTGCAAATGGAGGTCAGTGCAGATTTTATTAAATTGTCTGAGCATTAAGAACAGCCAGGTAATTCACAAGATCTCTACCTACGCTGAAGACGAGAAGGAGGGAGGGTTGGAAGAATGTAATGAGAAATAGCCCAAAAACTAGAACGACCAAAATGGGCTTTGAATTGGAAAATTGAGGCAAATTGAAAAAGATGAATAGACGAAGTGAGAAGAAAAGAAATCACAATGAAAAGTTTGATTGGCTGTGATAGTGAGAAGAGCCATGAGGAAACTAGAACATGAGATATATATGTGTATATATACTGTGTGTGTGTATGTGTATATACTGTGTGTGTGTATGTGTATATATATATATATATATATATAAATATATATATATATATATATATATATATATATACTGTGTGTGTGTGTGTATATATAATATACACTGTGTGTGTATGTGTATATACTGTGTGTGTGTATGTGTATATACTGTGTGTGTATGTATATATATATATATATATATATACTGTGTGTGTGTGTGTATATATATATATATATATATATATATATATATATATATATATATATATACATACATATACATATACACACACACAAAATAATAGTTTTATCTCATATATAAAAGAGGATTACAAGAAGCTGCACTGTGAAAACTTTTAGGACGCTCAGCCATACAAACATAAAAGTATATGAGTGTGTGTCTATAGGCGTATGATTATATGTACAGCATTTATTTGTTCTTTGCTGCTTGTAGGATTTTTTTGTGGAAGACGAGGGCAGATAAAAAGAATCTATTGTGCTATAGAGGCTTTTTTTTTTTTGTATTTTAAGGACCAATAATGGAGACTATCAAAGCCAAGTTCAATCTGCCATAAGACAAAGTAAGCAAATGTCGAGTGGCACCTGTTCTTGTACACTTCTAGAGAAGTCGACAAATAAAACCATTAAACCTATTGTTTTACTTTCTTATTCAACTTATCTGTCCAGTTTAGTAATTGTATGGGGGGGGGGTGTAGGTACTCAGGTGGATATGTTTGTTGGTTAACCATTGAGTGCAAATGTAGCTGTAACATCACTGGACACAAATGCATTGCAAATTAGTGAGCTTCTCATTAGCCTGTGCCTATGGGTTCTGACAACTGAACATTGTATGAGCGCTTAGTTTGACTATGTTTAGAGGTATATGCGATAATGCTACAGTGTCTAACTTAAACATCTACAGAGATCTGTTATAGCAAATACAATATATATATATATATATAATCTATAAACTTAATATAATCATAGGAGACAAATATATACAATTTTTAGAGGTTTATAAGTGTTGTAAAACTATACAACCTGCAAATAGATCAGATGTTCATCATAATGCTGAAAAGAGATACAGAGAAACAATTGTCACATAAATTGTGGTTGGAATAAGATGTAAGGACAGAGATTGGTAAAATGTTTGTGAATAAGGTAGTCCACATTTTCCATGACAGAAGTAAAAAAAAAAAAAAAAGTGAACGGTAACAAGAAAATTAAAGCATTTTTTGGGGCCTGAAAAGATCTGAATATTGTAGAGAGCGCCAGTAATCAGTTGCATACCTGAGTGGGTTGGGGCTCTGTCGGCTAAAGGGTTAAATAAAGGATAGAGGCTTTAGCTGGGAGAGGATCATGGCAGGCATTGGCACTGGGAGAGAGTAAACAGAGGTTCATTACTGTGCATTTTCCCTGCCTTTTGCGCTAAGTGATGATCTTGATGAGCTAATGAACCCGAAGACTGGAAACGCTGTGTGTTTGTATAGCGAGCTCCTGGGTCCCTGCGCTGCCCGCAGACAATTAGAGTCTCATTAATATGCTAATCTGGCGGTGGTGTAAAGCTTGTGATAACGGGGGAGGGAGGGATGGCTGTTTCCTAGCAACCTTTCCACGGAGGTGGCCCTACTGGTCACTACCTCTAACTGCCAGAGGGGCGTGCAGTGTCCTGCTTTGTGAGCAGCGTGATTGCAAAAGGGTTAATACTCTCTTAACCAGTTAATGCAGGAGATGGGCCTACATTATAGAAAAACACAAACACCTATTTGACAACAGCATGATTTACAGTACAGTGTACCATGTAAAATGTACAGGAGGAATTACTTATTGAATGGATTCAAGGTATTTACACAATATTTTGTCTTATGGAATACAGCACATTAAGTAAGAAAGCAATCTGGAGAATGAGATACTTAAAATAAGTTGGATAAAACTCCCATGGGATGCGATAGTGTGTGCAAACGTCAAATGGATGCGGTATTGTGAAGAAGAAAATAAAGATATTTAGAAATGTATAGGCTGGAACTGGAAGAGTGGACTGGTACAATTATTTCTAGAATAGGGTTGGATAACTTTACCACCATACTAGTCTAGACTGGTAAAATTATTGTTTGCAATGGATGAACCTTTTCTTAAATCACTTTTTCCACATCTATAATAGATTTGGGTTCTCCACCTCCACCAATAGAGCTGGGCTAGGTGTCCTTGCATAGGGAATGGGTTTTAACTGAATATGTTGCTGTTTCTGATACAAAATAAAAACTGAGAGTTAAACTATCAGATATAAAGGATTTCTGCATGTGAACACAAATTAGTCATATACATTTTCTAGCCAATGATTCATTTTCTATCAAGTGAATAGGTCAATTCTATCCTGTTAGGGGGTCTTTGAGGACTGTAGCTGAGAAACACAGCTTCAAGTGATACCACAACTTATAGAATGAGATCATGGATGAGTAAAAAAGTTTGTACAACAAAATGCTCAGATTCTTAACAATGTGAATGATAAAATATGTCAATAGATGCAGGTAATTTTATGAATTGTAAACTTGTATACAACAGTGTGCAGAAAGAATAAATTATGGAATGTTATTAATGTATAAGAAGGAATACAACAGAAGTAACTCACCTTGTCAAATAAGTTGCTGCACTTCATATATATAATTTGTTTTCAGAGCTAGTGAATAATGTTTTTTTAACAATTATTTTACATTTTAAATAGGGCAAACATTCATGGAGCTGAACGTAAATGCTTTTGCTTGAAACAGAGAGGAAAGGAATAGGACATACAGCAGTGTAGAGGAGTAATCAATTTGTGCTTCAAAAGTGTAGAAATGGTATAATATTGTAGGATGACGTAGTGGGGAACCAGATAAAAAGCACTGGAGGGGCATACTGTGCCCCAGGCCATATCTTGGAAAACAAAGAATGCAACATTGGATAGAGTGTTATCTAGAATGCAATGCATTAAATATTATAGGTCATAAGGAACTTCTGCAATACAGTAATATTTAGCTCAGAGTATATGAAGAAATGCAAAAATATATTTATTTCATAAGGTGGTGAGAGTCCCCTAGCCATTAATCCTAGGATTATAACTCCTGGCCACAAGTAGAAGGCAAAGATTCCCAAGCCCCAAGAGCACCTAATCCCTCCTACCTCTCTGGTATGTCAGTCTTATCTTTGCCTCCCAGGAGGAAGGTGAAGAATTTAGATGCTTCAGATTCTTTATTTGGAGGGGTTCTCAGATCGATTTTAGCCCAATTTTTCCATCAGAGAGCTGGTACTGAGAGATAGAGCGGAAATTAAAGTAATCAGTAATTTTTATTGCTCCATCTTGGCCTCACAGAACATGTTTTGCAGACCTAGTACAGTGGTCCAGTTTTCCTCCATGGTCTCTTCATCTATGTCAAAACCTTCTATCATCAAGATCTCAAGTCTCTCAATTTAAAGTCTTGGGGATTGAATGCCTAATTTTAAAACAGGTTTTTCCAATGAGGTTAAAACCTTGATCGAGGCTTAAAAGCCTTTAAAAAATAAAATTCATCACAACATTTGGAACGTCATTCTTTCCTGATGCAAAAAACAAGGTTTTAATTGGCATTCTTTCAGGATTCAGAGAATTCTTCAGTCTTTACAAGAAGGTTTAGACAAGTGATTATCTGCTAGCTCTTTAAACAGAAATATTTTGGCACTTTCAGTTCTATACCACAGAAAGATTGCTGAACTTCAACGTTTTGTTCATGGCTTTAGTCAGGTTAAACCAGTAATTGAACCAATTTCTCTTCATGGAAATCTTAATTTGGTTTTAAGGGTTTTGCAGGTATCTCAGTTTGAATCTAGACATCTAGCTGCTAACTTGGAAGGTTTTGTTTCTTTTAGGGATTTCTTCAGCCAGAATAGTTTCTGAATTGTCCGCTCTTTCTTGCAAGCCTCCTTATCTGATATTCCATCAATATGGGTGGTATTACGGACTAAATTTGACTTTTTACCAAAAGTTGTGTCTTCAGATAGCAACATCAGTAGGGAAACTGGAGTTCCTTCTATTTGCCATACTTTTCAAAAAAAGCTTCTACATACTTTAGATGATGTGAGAGCCTTAAAGTTTTATTTACAGGTTATTCAGGATTTTAGACAATCCTCAATTTAATTTTATTCTTTTCTCTGGTTCAAGCAAAGGCCAGAAGGCCACAGCCATTACTTTAACTTCTTAGCTAAAAATATCTATGAACAAAGCTTACTTGGAGGCGGGAAAGTCCCCCCCATACGTATTACCGCCAATTCTATTAGTTACATTTTTTTTTTTTTTTTAATTTATATTTTTATTGAGAGAAACAAAATAACAGCTGTTGTGCTCACAGAACATAAAATTAACAAAACACAGAATTTGTTAGAAAATTACAACATAAAAGGTGCAATCATAGGTGAGCAACTCAGACACTTCCCTCAGTTTTTCTTGTATTTTTCCCCCTTTCCTCAGTTACACAGTAGAGGCCTCCTCAGGGCCACAATGAAACCATCTAAGTTGGGGGGACTAAATGAAGATAGGTCCCTAATGGGCCCATCTTCAACGCTTACCCTCCTAAGTCACACGGACCTCGGGTGGGTCCAGGTACAACTAATAAAGCCCCTTAGGGTGCAGGAGGGCACATGAATCTATAATTTAACATTCACAATATAAAGGCTCAGCAACAAGTTACTGAGCAGGGCAGAGACTACTCAACTCTGCCAAATAAACAGAGCTTAGCAAAGGGGAAGCAAACATAATCAGTATAGGTGGTGTGCTGCACAATTTGCTTGCATGTCAAGTAAAGGCTGAACAAATATTAGTGCTAGACATATTCAAGATCAGGAATCTGTACTTATGTTCAAGACGCCCTAGGGCTGCTCATGTCAACTAACACTGGGGGGAAAATACTCGAGCCCTATGTTTCAAGCTATGGCGAGCGCCAGAGCATCTATGTCACTCCTCTTACTAGTCCGAATAGGGCTGTACGTCACTGGTATGGGTATGGTAGGCCCGTAGGACTTTATATACCTTCACTTGACATTTAAACAATAGAGTTAGTTAACCTATAAATATGGATAATTAGATCCTACTATTTTATGCACGCTAGTATACAAAACATATTGCCTAACAATCATTAATTAGGACCTCACTCGTTAACTCTTACATCTGAGATAGCTTTAAGTTGTGATGTTAGGTAAGCCTCAATAGGTGAACAGGGAACATAAAAACATGGGCGATTTCTTTGAAATGAATACAGGTATGCAATAAATTTATAGACATTCAGTTCCTATTAGTCTGGCGGCAAGATGAGGAGCACCGCGCTGCATCCGGCCCCACAGAAATGAAAAATGTAGTAAGAGAGCCTCGGTAAAGAGTTAGTGCGCAGTGAACAGTGTAGTCGGGCCCCCAGCACTACACACCACACATCGTGGAGTAAACTATCAGACTCATCCCACACCGGCTTTTTCCCATCCTAGAGCATACAAATCTTCCAAGCAGGTCTCTAAAGGTGGGGCTCCCCCCCAACTTTGCGTACAGAACAGACCTGTGTAGGTTGACAGACATGCTGTATCCAGTGTCCCTTTAGTCCCAGACAGTCCTGATCTCCCAATTTTGCTTTGTCTTGCAAGGATCAGGGACCTCCCATGTATAGGTCTCCTTGCAAATCTCCGGTGGGTCAGTCGTTGTGACAGTTGATTTGTACTCACTGAGCTAGAAGGCCTCTGTGCTAGGGAGATCGCTGCAATGTGCGATCGGCTGCTACTTAGCTTATTTTGAGTGGGCCGCCTTAGCACCTCAGTCAGTCCGTCAGGTAAGGCTGCAGCTGCGCCACGAGAGGCGGCTTCTTCGGCATCGTAGTGCGTGTCTTGCTTTGGTTCTGTGCATCTCTGACCTGTAATAATAAGCTCGATGCGTTGTTCCAGCTTGCTGTAGTGAGCCCGCAGGAGCTCCGCCAGTGCGTCCCACGTCAGGGTACAGGTCCGGACCATAGCTGTCAGTTAGGCTTGCAAAGCGGATCACAGCAAAATGATGGCTGAGTATACAATGTGAGCTTTCCCTTTCGCTCTATGCACGGCCCCTTAACCCAGGTGGCCAGGGGGGGAGACGTCAGGCTTATGTGAGTAGGCCGCAGCCTTCCAAGTCTTGCGTTAGAAGGACATTCAATGTGGCTAAAAAAATGCTCCTGTTGTTCCCCTTAAGCTCATACTTCTTATAAGAAAGATCAACTCTATATCTAGAGACCATAGACAGGAAAAAGCAGTCCATTACACAGATTTCTGAAGGAGCTGTGAATTGTGCGTCCTTCCATGTTGGTTGCTTGGCCACGCCCCCTTAGTTACATTTTTTTACTTACTGGGCTTTTAAAAAAATGAGGATTCAGTCAAACAAAATTTCAAGGCAGAAGCATGGTCATCTTTACATACTTCAACTAAATTCCACCACTTTTGAAGAAGCCTTTGGAAGGAAAGTCCTCCATGTAGCAGTGTCTGGAAATTAGGTGCCTTCCCTTGTATTGTGGACTCTTGGGTATTAGTTCACAGAAGTAATAGATCATGGACTCTCACCACCTTATGAAACAAAACATAATTTATGCTTACCTGATAAATTCATTTAATGGTGATGAGATTCCAAGAGACCTGCCCATTTTCTATTTTATGTAATTAAAAAAAAATCTGGCTGCAGTTCTAGTTTGCACCTCTCTTCCCTACTTTTTTTGCTTTGCTATACGCCAGGCTACCATACCAGAGAGGTGGATGAGTTTAAGTGCTCTTGGAGTTTGGGAATCTTTGCCTCCTCCTAGTTACCAGGAGTTATAATCCTAAGAGTATTGTCTTGTGGACTCTCCCCACCATGAAAGAAATTAATTTATCAAGTATATGTTTCTGTTTTGTACTCCTAGGGGATTGTAGCATTACATGATGCTAACTAATTAGGAGTATAAATGTATAGAATGGTATACATGGAGGAATACAACAATGTATAAAATTGAAGATGAAACCATGTGTTTAGTAAACCATGATAGTTGCAAGTGTTTGTAGAATTGAATATACAAAGAGAGGCAACAGTGAATGGAATAGGATGTCTATACTGGAATGAATACTTGTATAATATAATACATAAATAGATGCAATAGAATGTACAGTGACAAACCTAAAGGGACTAAAGCTATATGTCAAATGCAAGGCAAGAAAAAAAAAATGCAGCAATGTGTGTTAGTGAATACAGGAAAAGATGCAACATTGTCTAGCACAGGGTATATAAAGGGTTACAACAATGTTATCTAACAAAATTCATGGTGGGATGTAATGTTGAGTAGGGTGGAATATAAGGATAGATGCAAACAATTATAGAATGGATTATGTATGAGGGTGTGAAACAAATGGAGAAAGTACTTGAATTGATTCAACAATCTTCTTAATGAAGGAATGGGCGCCACAATGTGTAGAGTACATGATGGATGAAATTGTATGTACATAACTGTACAATAAAGAATAGCTATGAATGGGGAAAAACATTGTATTTGTTAGAAAATATGAAGAGATATAACACTGTATAGGATGGAATATATCTAAAAACATACAGAATTTTGTAGCAATGAATATCTGAATGGCTTCTCCCATCTCAAGTATGAAATACACTAATAAACGGCTAGATTACAGGTTTTGCGATATGAGTGAAAAAGCAGCGTTAAGGCTCTTTTTCACTACCGCTGGTATTACGAGTTTTGCAGGTTTAGGTGTACCGCACACTTTTTTGGCCGTAACGCAACATAACTACCGCAGCTTTTAAAAAGTCCTTTTTCAATGGGACTTCCTTTACGCCAGTATTACGAGTTTGCTAGTGATGTCGCGAATAGTTCCCCGGCGAATAGTTCCCGGCAAACATAGCATGTTCCCGTTCGCCGCGGACGGCAAACATATACGATGTTCGGTCCGCCCCCTATTCCTCATCATTGAGTAAACTTTGACCCTGTACCTCACAGTCAGAAGACACATTACAGCCAATCAGCAGCAGACCCTACCTCCCTCCCTCCCTCCCTCCCAGACCCTCCCACTTCCTGGACAGCATCCATTTTAGATTCATTCGGAAGCTGCATTCTTAGTGAGAGGAGGGACAGTGTAGCTGCTGCTGATTTAATAGGGAAATCGATAGCTAGGCTAGTGTATTCAGTGTCCACTACAGTCCTGAAGGACTCATCTGATCTCTGCTGTAAGGACAGCACCCCAAAAAGCCCTTTTTAGGGCTAGAACATCAGTCTGCTTTTTTTTCCCCCCCGTGTAATCTAATTGCAGTTGCCTGCCTGCCAGCGTGTGTGTCAGGCTCACAGCGTATACTGTGCCCACTTGCCCAGTGCCACCACTCATATCAGGTGTAACAGTAGTGTACATTTAAAAAAAACAACACTTTTTTGACTGTGAAATAATAGCAGACAGCTGCCAGTACCCAAGATGGCTGCCAATAAGGCAGATGGGGAGGGTTTGAGAGCTGTTTTGGGGGGGATCAGGGAGGTTGGGGGCTAAGGGGGGATGCTACACCACAGCATATGTAAATATGCTAAAAAAAATTAAATTTTTTTTAAAAACCTTTTATTTTAGTACTGGCAGACTTTCTGCCAGTACTTAAGATGGCGGGGACAATTGTGGGGTGGGGGAGGGAAGGGAGCTGTTTGGGAGGGATCAGGGGGTCTGATGTGTCAGGTGGGAGGCTGATCTCTACACTAAAGCTAAAATTAACCCTTTAAGCTCCCTACAAACTACCTAGTTAACCCCTTCACTGCTAGCCATAATACACGTGTGATGCGCAGTAGCATTTAGCGGCCTTCTAATTACCAGAAAGCAACGCCAAAGTCATATATGTCTGCTATTTCTGAGCAAAGGGGATCCCAGAGAAGCATTTACAACCATTAGTGCCATAATTGCACAAGCTGTTTGTAAATAATTTCAGTGAGAAACCTAAAATTGCGAAAAAATTAAAGTTTTTTTAAATTTGATCGCATTTGGCGGTGAAATGGTGGCATGAAATATACCAAAATGGGCGTAGATCAATACTTTGGGTTGTCTACTACACTACACTTAAGCTAAAATTAACTCTACAAGCTGCCTACATGCTCCCTAATTAACCCCTTCACTGCTGGGCATAAAACACGTGTGGTGCGCAGTGGCATTTAGCAGCCTTCTAATTACCAAAAAGCAACGCCAAAGCCATATAAGTCTGCTATTTCTGAAAAAAGGGCATCCCAGAGAAGCATTTACAACCATGTATGCCATAATTGCATAAGTTGTTTGTAAATAATTTCTGTGAGAAACCTAAAGTTTGTGAAAAAGTGAACATTTTTTTTTTTATTTGATTGCATTTGGCGGTGAAATGGTGGCATGAAATATACCAAAATGGGCCTAGATCAATACTTTGGGTTGTCTACTACACTACACTTAAGCTAAAATTAACTCTACAAGCTGCCTATATGCTCCCTCATTAACCCCTTCACTGCTGGGCATAAAACATGTGTGGTGCGCAGTGGCATTTAGCAGCCTTCTAATTACCAAAAAGCAACGCCAAAGCCATATAAGTCTGCTATAATGGCATGTCTGGCACACAGTGTTGGGGCAAGGGTCCATCTGACCACTGATACCTGGTCTGCAAAGCATGGTCAGGGCAGGTATATCACCTACACTGCGCACTGTGAAGCTGGCATAACCCTTACACTACCTGATCGATACAACATCATACCTGATGTTTTAAAGAACGTTATTCCAAACAATTTAGGAATGTTAGGTGATTTATGCCCTTTATGGATTAAAACCAGACTCTGCATCAACTATGCAATTTTCCATGGGAGTGTTGCCATGGATCCCACTCCGGCATGCCACAGTCCAGGTGTTAGTCCCCTTGAAACAACTTTTCCATGACTATTGTGGCCAGAAAGAGTCCCTGTGGGTTTTAAAATTCACCTGCCTATTGAAGTCTATGGCGGTTCGCCGGTTCGCAAACTTTTGCGGAAGTTCGCGTTCGCCGTTCGCGAACCCAAATTTTTATGTTCGCAACATCACTAGAGTTTGCCTGTCCAGCCAAAAAGTGAGCTGTACACCCTATACCGTCAAGATTCATACTGTAAACTGAAAGTCAGTAGTTATGAGTTTACGCTACAAAGCCGCACCATAAAACTCATAACTAAAGTGCTAAAAAGTACACTAACACCCATAAACTACATATTAACCCCTAAACTGAGGCCCTCCCGCATCACAAACACTAAAATAAAATTATTAACCCTTAATCTGCCGCTCCGGACATTGCCGCCACTATAATAAACATATTGACCCCTAAACCGCCGCACTCCTGCATCGCAAACTCTAGTTAAATATTATTAACCCCTAATCTGCCGCCTCCGACCTCGCCGCCACCTACATTATACTTATTAACCCCTAATCTGCTGCCCCAATGTCGCCGCCACCTACATTAGTTATTAACCCCTAATCTGCACCCCCGCCACCTACATTATACTTATTAACCCCTAATCTGCCGCCCCTAGCATCGTCGCCACCTACCTACATTTATTAACCCCTAATCTTCCGCCCCAACGTCGCCACCACTATACTTAAGTTATTAACCCCTAACCCTAAGTCTAACCCTAACACCCACTAACTTTAATGTAATTCAAATAAATCTAAATAAAACCTACTATTAATAACTAAATAATTCCTATTTAAAACTAAATACTTACCTGTAAAATAAACCCTAAGCTAGCTACAATATAACTAATAGTTACATTGTATCTAGCTTAGGTTTTATTTTTATTTCACAGGCAAGTTTGTATTTATTTTAACTAGGTAGATTAGTTATTAAATAGTTATTAACTATGTACTAACTACCTAGCTAAAATAAATACAAATTTACCTGTAAAATAAAACCTAACCTGAGTTACACTAACACCTAACCTTACACTACAATTAAATAAATTACATTTATTAAATACAATTAACTAAATTACAAAAAAAAAACAAAACACTAAATTACACAAAATAAAAAAGAAATTATCAAATATTTAAACTAATTACACCTAATCTAATAGCCCTATCAAAATAAAAAAGCCCCCCAAAATAAAAAAAAACCCTAGCCTAAGCTAAACTGCCAATAGGCCTTAAAAGGGCCTTTTGCGGGGCATTGCCCCAAAAAAATCCGCTCTTTTACCTGTAAAAAAAAAAAAAAATACAAACACCCCCCCAACAGTAAAACCCATTACCCACACAACAAAACCCCTAACTAAAATCCTAACTAAAAAAAACCTAAGCTCCCCATTGCCCTGAAAAGGGCATTTGTATGGGCATTGCACTTAAAAGGGCCTTTAACTCTTTTTTCCACCCAAACCCTAAGCTAAAAATAAAACCCACCCAATAAACCCTTCAAAAACTGTAAGTAGATCTTCAGGGGTTAGAGTTAGGTTTTTTTAAGACCCGACATCCATCCTCAACGAATACGGGAGAAGTCTTCATCCAAGCAGCAAGAAGTCCTCAACGAAGCCGGGAAAAGTCTTAAAGTGGCAAGAAGTGGTCCTCCAGACGGGCAGAAGTCTTCATCCAGACGGCATCTTCTATCTTCATCCATCCGGCGCGGAGCGGCTCCATCTTCAAGACATCCGGCACGGAGCATCGATGGCTAACGAAGAATGAAGGTTCCTTTAAGGGACATAATCCAAGATGGCGTCCCTTGAATTCCGATTGGCCAATTGGAATTAAAGGTGAAAAAATCCTATTGGCTGATTCAATCAGCCAATAGGATTGAGCTCACATTCTATTGGCTGTTCCAATCAGCCAATAGAATGCAAGCTCAATCCTATTGGCTGTTCCAATCAGCCAATAGAATGCAAGCTCAATCCTATTGGCTGATTGCATCAGCCAATAGGATTTTTTCACCTTTAATTCCGATTGGCTGATAGAATTCTATCAGCCAATCGGAATTCAATGGACGCCATCTTGGATGACATCCCTTAAAAGAACCTTCATTCTTCGTGAAGAGGATGCTCCGTGCTGGATTTCTTGAAGATGGAGTCACTCCGCGCCAGATGGATGAAGATAGAAGATGCCGTATGGATGAAGACTTCTGCCCGTCTGGAGGACCACTTCTTGCCGCTTGGATGAAGACTTCTCCCGGATTTGTTGAGGATGGATGTCGGGTCTTCAAAAACTGTAAGTGGATCTTCAGGGGTTAGTGTTAGGTTTTATTAAGGGTTTATTGGGTGGGTTTTAGTTTTAGCTTAGGGTTTGGGCGGAAAAAGAGCTAAATGCCCTTTTAAGGGCAATGCCCATACAAATGCCCTTTTCAGGGCAATGGGGAGCTTAGTTTTTTTAGTTAGGATTTTATTTGGGTGGTTTGTTGAGTGGGTGGTGGGTTTTACTGTTGGGGGGTGTTTGTATTTTCTTTTACAGGTAAAATAGCTGATTTCTTTGGGGCAATGCCCCTAAAAAGGCCCTGTTAAGGGCTATTGGCAGTTTAGTTTAGGCTTTTTTTTTTTTTTTTTTGGGGTGGCTTTTTTATTTTGATAGGGCTATTAGATTTGGTGTAATTGGTTTAAATATTTGATCATTTATTTTTTATTTTGTGTAATTTAGTGTTTTGTTTTTTGTAATTTAGTTAGTTGTATTTAATTAATGTAATTTATTTAATTGTAGTGCAAGGTTAGGTGTTAGTGTAACTCAGGTTAGGTTTTATTTTACAGGTAAATTTGTATTTATTTTAGCTAGGTAGTTAGTAAATAGCTAATAACTATTTACTAACTAGTCTACCTAGTTAAAATAAATACAAACTTACCTGTAAAATAGAAATAAAACCTAAGAGAGCTACAATGTAACTATTAGTTATATTGTAGCTAGCTTAGGGTTTATTTTACAGGTAAGTATTTAGTTTTAACCCCTTAATGACAACTGACGTACCAGGTACGTCATGCATTAACAAGCAGTTAATGACAATGGACGTACCTGGTACGTCAGTTGTCTAACAGAGTGCTGGAAGCGATCACAAATGCTTCCAGCAGCTCTGAGGGTATTGCAGTGATGCCTCGATATGGAGGCATCCTGCAATACCACTTTACAAGCCCCCGATGCAGAGAGAGCCACTCTGTGGCCCTCTCTGCACCGGTAGCGACAGTGCCGGGTGTGAGGGTGCGCGTGCGCGTGCGCGATGCGCGCGCATGCACGATGCGCGTGTGTGCACGTGAGCATGCATGTGCGCGCATGCACGTGCACCCATTAGCCACACTGACACCAATGAATGAGGGCAGAAAGGGGAAAAAAAGGGATTTAAAAAAAAAAAAATATATAAAAGGATCTGGGAGGGGGTGGGGGTGGGGGTATTGTGGGGGGCTGCTACACTACAGAAATAGTTTTTTAAGTAAAAATAAAATAAAAATACTTTTTGGGGGGTTTTTGGGGCCAAACTGGGTACTGGCAGACAGCTGCCAGTACCCAAGATGGTGGTAATTAGGTAGGGGAGAGGGTTAGAGAGCTGGAGGGGGGATCAGGGAGGTTGGGGCTAAGGCAGGGGTCCATCACAGCTAAAATACTTTATTATTTTTATTTAAAAAAACAAACAAACCTCTTTTATTTAGTACTGGCAGACTTTCTGCCAGTACTTAAGATGGCGGGAACAATTGTGGGGTGGGGGAGGGAAGAGAGCTGTTTGGGAGGGATCAGGGGGTGGGATGTATCAGGTGGGAGGCTGATCTCTAAAATTAACCCTGCAAGCTCCCTACAAGCTACCTAATTTAACCCCTTCACTGCTGGGCATAATTAACGTGTGGTGCGCAGCAGCATTTAGCAGCCTTCTAATTACCAAAAAGCAACGCCAAAGCCATATAAGTCTGCATATAAGAGAAGCTTTTACAACAATTTCTGCCATAATTGCACAAGCTGTTTGTAAATAATTTCAGTGAGAAACCTAAAATTGTGAAAAATGTTAAGTTTTTTTTTTTTATTTGCTCGCATTTGGCGGTGAAATGGTGGCATAAAATATACCAAAATGGGCCTAGATCAATACTTGGGGTTGTCTACTACACTACACTAAAGCTAAAATTAACCCTACAAGCTCCCTAATTAACCCCTTCACTCCTGGGCATAAAACATGTGTGGTGCGCAGCAGCATTTAGCGGCCTTCTAATTACCAAAAAGCAACCCAAAAGCCATATAAGTCTGCTATTTCTGAAAAAAGGGGATCCCAGAGAAGCATTTACAACCATTTGTGCCATAATTGCAGAAGCTGTTTGTAAATAATTTCAGTGGGAAACCTAAAGTTTGTGACAAATTTTGTGAAAAAGTGAACTTTTTTTTTTTTTTTATCGCATTTGGCGGTGAAATTGTGGCATGAAATATACCAAAATGGGCCTAGATCAATACTTTGGGTTGTCTTCTAAAAAAAAATATATAAATGTCAAGGGATATATTTAGGTATTCCTGACAGATATCAGGGTTCCAATGTAACTAGCGCTAATTTTGAAAAAAATTGGTTTGGAAATAGCGAAGTGCTACTTGTATTTATTGCCCCATAAATTGCAAAAAAAGCAAAGAACATGTAAACATTGGGTATTTCTAAACTCAGGACAAAATTTAGAAACTATTTAGCATGGGTGTTTTTTGGTGATTGTAGATGTGTAACATATTTTGGGGGTCAAAGTTAGAAAAAGTGTGTTTTTTTTCCATTTTTTCCTCATATTTTATTATTTTTTTTTTTTAGTAAATTATAAGACATGATGAAAATAATGGTATCTTTAGAAAGTCCATTTAATGGCGAGAAAAACGGTATATAATATGTGTGGGTACAGTAAATGAGTAAGAGGGAAATTACAGCTAAACACAAACACTGCAGAAATGTAAAAATAGCCATTGTCATTAAGGGTAAGAAAATTGAAAAATGGTCCGGTCATTAAGGGGTTAAATAGGAATTATTTAGTTAATGATAGTAATTTTTATTTAGATTTATTTTAATTACATTAAAGTTAGTGGGTGTTAGGGTTAGACTTAGGGTTAGGGTCAGGGGTGAATAACTTTAGTATAGTGGCGGCAACGTTGGGGCAGAAGATTATGGATTTAAAAAATGTAGGTATGTAGTGGCGATGTTAGGGGCGGAAGATTAGGGGTTAATAAATGTAGGTAGGTGGCGGCGATGTTGGGGGCCACAGATTAGGGGTTAATAAGTGTAGGTAGGTGTCGGCGACATTGGGAGCGGCAGATTAGGGATTAATAAGTGTAGGTAGGTGGCGGCGGTGGCGGGGACAGCAGATTAGGGGTTAATAAGTGTAATGTAGGTGTTGGCGATGTCGGGGGCAGCAGATTAGGGGTGTTTAGACTCGGGGTTCATGTTAGGGTGTTAGGTGTAAACATAAATTTAGTTTCCCCATAGGAATCAATGGGGCTTCGTTACGGAGCTTTACGCTCCTTTATTGCAGGTGTTAGGCTTTTTTTCAGACAGCTCTCTCCATTGATGTCTATGGGGAAAATCGTGCACGAGCACGTAAAACCAGCTCACCGCAGTGCTTTTATTGGAGTGCGGTATGGAGCTCAATTTTGCTTTACGCTGCAATATTGCCTGCTAACGCCAGGTTTTTGGAAACCTGTAATACCAGCGCTATAGGTAAGTGAGCGGTGACAATAACTTGCAAGTTAGCACCGAGCAGCTCTTACCGCAAAACTCGTAATCTAGCCAAAAGTCTTTTACTAGACTCGAAATATGAATAACATCATGAATATGAGAAGATTACAGGAAGAAATGTAATATTCTGTAGAATTAAGTGAATTATATATACATGAAGTGATGGAAACCAAGAAGTAAACTAAACTTTGTATAGTTTATGGATGCATATATTTTTTAAATATATAGACATAGCACTAAACTACAAGTCAAAAGTGTTTTTTTTATCACACAAACAATAAAGTATGATTAAAGTTGTTGGTTAAAACAAATTTGTGATGAAAATTAACCAATGTAAAATGTTTTAACCATAGTATTTTTAATGCACCTGATACAGCAGACAGTATACTTTCAATGTAGTACTCATTGAGCTTGTATTGTAAACCATTGGTTAAAGAGACAATCTAGTCTAAAATAAACTTTCATGATTCCGGTAGAGAATGTCATTTTAATTTTTTTTCCAATTTACTTTTATCACCAATTTTGCTTTGTTCTCTTGGTAATTCTTAGTTGAAAGCTAAACCTAAGAGGTTCATATGCTAATTTCTAAGCCCTTGAAGGCCGCCTCTTCTCTCAGGGCATTTTGACAGTTTTTCACCACTGGAGGGTGTTAGTTCATGTGTGTCATATAGATAACACTGTGCTCATGCAAGTGGAGTTCCAGTGAGCCAGCTCTGATTGGCTAAAATGGATGTCTGTCAAAAGAACTGAAATAAGGGGGCAGTTTGCAGAGGCTTAGCTACAAGGTAATCACAGAGGTAAAAAGTGTTTTTATATAACTGTGTTGGTTATGCAAAACTAGGGAATGGGTAATAATAAAGGGATTATCTATCTTTTAAAACAATACAAATTCTGGTGTAGACTGTCCCTTTAAGTGTTGCACTCATGCCCAATCCGACACACTGCTTTTGCATTTAGTGATTTTGTTAACGAGGTATTAAAGGGAAAGTAAATTAAAAATTAAACTTAAATGTATTGGAAAGAGCACACATTTTAAACAATGTTCCAATTTACTTCAATTATCAATTTTGTTTAGTTGTCTTGGTATCTTTTGTTAAAGAGTAATCCTAGGTGAGCTCAGGAGTGTGCACATGTCTTTAGCCTCTTGGCAGCAGTGCTTGCAATATTGTTTATAGCAATGCTATACACAGTTGCAGATACTGCTGCCATAGACTGTTATAGACACGTGCACACTCCTTAGCCTACCTGATTAGTCTGAACAAACAACATCAAAAGAACAAAGACAATTTTAAGAAGTAGATTTGGAAAGTTGTTTAAAACTGCATATTCTTTCTGAATCATTAACCCCTTAATGACCGGACCATTTTTCAATTTTCTTACCCTTAAAGGGACATGCCACCCACATTTTTTCTTTTATGATTTAGAAAGAGAATGCAATTTTAAACATCTTTCTAATTTGTTTTATTCTCTTGATATTCTTTGATGAAAAGCATATCTAGATATGCTCACTAGCTTTTGATTGGTTGCTGCACATAGAAGCCTCGTGTGATTGGCTCACCATGTGCATTGCTTTTTCTTCAACTAAAAAAATTGAAAAAATGAAACAAAATAAATAATGGAAGTAAATTGTAATGTTGTTTAAATTTCTATTCTCTATCTCAGTGCTTTCCAAACTGTGTGTCGGGACACACTAGTGTGTCGGCAGCAGTGTGTAGGTGTGTCCCTGCTTCAGCACAAATTTTTTTAATTACATTTTTTTTTTAAATTGTTTTTTGGTTTCTGACTTTCCACCTGCCTGCTACGCATATCACATGGTTGACACGTGATTGATACCTAGTGGGTCACAGATCATCTTTACCTATTGGCGCAGCTCAGTGGGAACTGAAACTATTACCATTGGCGGATTTGACTGCACGTGTAGTCTCCTTAATTGGCTTGTGACTGCATGTGTAGTCAGTGAGTGGGACAGCAGTGTGTTTGCAGCGCGGGCAGTAGTCAGTCAGACTCACAGAACTCTGAGGGTGGCAGCTTTAAACGCTGAGCTGAAGTTAGAAGTCAGTGGGGTTTTTTTTTGCAACTAGCTCCCAGTAGTGCATTGCTGCTCCTGCTCTTGATATATGGATAGGAAGCTTAAAAATGCTTGATGATGAAATGTGAGTGTCTTTATCTAATATTACACCAAATATTCAGAAATTGTGTTCATCCCATCAACCTCATACATCCCATTAAAATAGTAAGTAGCTATTGGTGTTATTAAACTTTTTTGAATTCTTGCACATATATACTGTTACTTGCAAATGCATTTTGTTATTATATAATTTATGTATGTGTCCGTATTCCTTAAAACAAGTTAGTTTAACCTCCTTTTTGCTAGTACAACTTCATTACTGTGTCGCGAAATGATGTAGGTCTACAAAGTGTGTCACCAACATGAAAAGTTTGGAAAGCTCTGCTCTATCTGAATCATGAAAGAAAGATTTTGGGTTTAGTGGCCCTTTAATGACTGGCTATTTTTACATTTCTGCAGTGTTTGTGTTTAGCTGTAATTTTCCTCTTACTCATTTACTGTACCCACACATATTATATACCGTTTTTCTCGCCATTAAATGGACTTTCTAAAGATACCATTATTTTCATCATATCTTATAATTTACTAAAAAAAAAAAAAAAAGATAAAATATGAGGAAATAATGGAAAAAAACACACTTTTTCTAACTTTGACCCCCAAAATCTGTTACACATCTACAATCACCAAAAAACACCCATGTTAAATAGTTTCTAAATTTTGTCCTGAGTTTAGAAATATCCAATGTTTACACATTCTTTGCTTTTTTTGCAATTTATGGGGCAATAAATACAAGCAGCACTTTGCTATTTCCAAACCACTTTTTTTCAAAATTAGCGCTAGTTACATTGAAACCCTGATATCTGTCAGGAATACCTGAATATCCCTTGACATGTATATATATTTTTTTAGAAGACAACCCAAAGTATTGATCTAGGCCCATTTTAGTATATTTCATTACACCATTTCACCGCCAAATGCGATAAAAAAAAAAAAAAAGTTCACTTTTTCACAAATTTTGTCACAAACTTTAGGTTTCCCACTGAAATTATTTACAAACAGCTTCTGCAATTATGGCACAAATGGTTGTAAATGCTTCTCTGGGATCCCCTTTTTCAGAAATAACAGACTTATATGGCTTTGGGGTTGCTTTTTGGTAATTAGAAGGCCACTAAATGCCACTGCGCACGTGTTTTATGCCCAGGAGTGAAGGGGTTAATTAGGGAGCTTGTAGGGAGCTTGTAGGGTTAATTTTAGCTTTAGTGTAGTGTAGTAGACAACCCCAAGTATTGATCTAGGCCCATTTTGGTATATTTTATGCCACCATTTCATCGCCAAATGCGAGCAAATAAAAAAAAAAAAACTTTACATTTTTCACAATTTAGGTTTCTCACTGAAATAATTTACAAACAGCTTGTGCTATTATGGCAGAAATTGTTGTAAAAGCTTCTCTGGGATCCCCTTTGTTCAGAAATAGCTGACTTATATGGCTTTGGCATTGCTTTTTGGTAATTAGAAGGCCGCTAAATGCTGCTGCGCACCACACGTGAATTATGCCCAGCATTGAAGGGGTTAAATTGGGTAGCTTGTAGGGAGCTTGCAGGGTTAATTTTAGAGATCAGCCTCCCACCTGACACATCTCACCCCCTGATCCCTCCCAAACAGCTCTCTTCCCTCCCCCACCCCACAATTGTTACTGCCATCTTAAGTACTGGCAGAAAGTCTGCCAGTACTAAATAAGAGGTTTTGTTTTTTTTAAAATAAAAATAATAAAATATTTTAGCTGTGATGGACCCCTGCCTTAGCCCCAACCTCCCTGATCCCCCCCTCCAGCTCTCTAACCCTCTCCCCTACCTAATTACCGCCATCTTGGGTACTGGCAGCTGTCTGCCAGTACCCAGTTTGGCCCCAAAAACCAAAGTATTTATTTTTTTATTTTATTTTTAACTTAACTCTTTCTGTAGTATAGCAGCCCCCCCACAATACCCCCACCCCCTCCCCCTCCCAGATCCATTTATATTTGAAACATTTTTTTTACCTTTCTCTCCCTTTCTGCTCTCATTGGTGTCAGTGTGGCTAATGCGTGCGAGTGCACGTGTACATGCATGCGCACCTCATGGACGCGTGACTCGTCCACACGCCCACGTGCACTCACACTATGTTCACGTGCACGTGCCTCGTGCATGCGCACGCAAGCTCCCTCCCACCTGGACAACGGCACCATCGCTACCGGTGCAGAGAGGGCCACAGAGTGGCTCTCTTTGCATCGGAAGCTTGTAAAGGGGTATTGCAGGATGCCTCCATATTGAGGCATCACTGCAATACCCTCAGAGCTGCTGGAAGCGATTGTGATCGCTTCCAGCACTCTGTTAGACAACTGACGTACCAGGTACGTCCATTGTCATTAACTGTTAGTTTTTGCATGACGTACCTGGTATGTCAGTTGTCATTAAGGGGTTAAAGTGTAATTTTGACTTTACTGTTCCTTTAACGGTTATTGCTTGTGATTGTGCAATTAAAAAAACAAGGAAGGTTTACAGCAAAGACCATAGCCATTAACTCCACTACTTAAGAATAATGTTTTGCACTCCGTTGGCTTAGTGCTCAAGAATTATCTGTCACAGCCTGTGAAGAGGTACCCCTGTCCAATCAATCATGGCCAATAGTCTTCTCATCCCGGCGTCAAGTGGAGTGATGGCAAACAAGAGAGTAGTTCAGAGATGCAAGTTTCAAAAACAGAATGTCCATCATAAAAAGTTTAGCACACCCAGAATTCTACACATTCTGGCTCCTCATAACTAAGTGTATTATTATTATTATTATTATCATCAGGTATTTGTAGAGCGCCAACAGATTCCGCCGCAGCGCTGAAGTGTAAATATTTTTATAGTATAGAAAAATCACAAACATTTCCAGCATCAGCACTTCAAGGTAAGGGCAATACAGTTTGGGCAATACACTTGATTTTTATGCTCAAGACAGTAATATTCTGATGCTTTTTCCCTGACTCATAGAGAGCTCCTAATCATGGTTTGGGTTTCAGTGAGATGATTATACACTTCTCCAAGCACAAAAGTGTGTTTTAATTGGATATTATGCAGAAATGGGATATAGTGGGAAACATTTTTAAATGGGATATGAGCCCCCTTTCCAATTTAAAATGGCACTCAACAAGGGCTCCCAAAACAGTGTGAATCGACTAGACACTAGAAACCATTCAAAGGAGGACCCATTAATGGTACATGGTCTAGGGTATAACATTCAAAAGGAAATACTTTGTGAGTTTAATACATATTGCTCAGAGGAGAAAAGAAGAGGGGTGATACAGCTGTATTGTCTCCCCAGCAGCACCACCGGCCTCAGCTTCTGCAGCCCACTGGAAAAACTCCTGGGAAATCCAGCCTTGTGCAGGGTCTAAAACCCTGACCCTGCATCATTTTACAGGAGGATTAGAGTTCATTTATATCTGCCCTAAATGGCCACAGCAAAGAAAACACAATAAAAATACAGAGTAACCTTGCTAACAAAATGACATTTTTAAATTATTTCCAAACCTCCATTTTGTATGCAGATATTTTGTAATGTAGGCCTTATACTGTATATATATATATTGACTTCTAGGTACTAAGGTGATGGCAACCTCATTTTTGCTAGGTCAACAATAAAAGGCTTTTTCAGACCATAATGAACATTTATATTAATACAAACAAGGAGATTTATTAATTGGAACATTACATAAGAGAGAGAGAGTGGAGCACCCTATGGGTTAGCACTAGTAGCTTCACTATGTCATATGTTTATTACTGAGCTCACAAATAAAGAAGACTTATGCCTTTTTACTGTGCCAGAAACACCTGTAAGATAATTACATAAATGAATGCTTCTATGTGTCAGTGTAAAGGACAAGAGTTTGAAGGATCTTTAATGATAGAAGTGCACAGTAAATTCTTTAGCCATAGAAAACTGAAGTCTGTAAAAATGATTGACTGCTAGAAGCTGTCCCATTAGATTAACTGGGAATTGTGAGGCAGCTACAGGCAGCTCACACATAATTTCAACTCTTTCTTTAATGTTTCTTCTACATCATCATGTAGTGCTTTATGTACAGCTGGATACCCTGTCTCTACTAAGAATATTCACCTTGGCCAATACTGGTTATTTCTTTTCACTGCACATAAACAAGTTGTTTTTTTTTTTTTTTGGGGGGGGGGGGTATCTCAAATAGTAAACAAAAGAATAAAAAAATATGTTTTAAAAAGATGCTATACCTCCTCAATAAGAACTTAAAGGGACAGTTCACCCAAAAATGTTCTCCCCTTTAAATTGTTCCCAATGATTCATTTTACCTGCTGGAGTGTTTTAATTTGTTTACAAGTATCTCCTTTACCCCTATTTTGGCATTTGAAATAACTGATTTAGCCTGTGGTATCCCAACCTATACTGAAAGTTTCTATACTGGAGTATATTCTATTGGATAGCTTAAAGGACCAGTAAACAGAGTAGATTTGCATAATCAACAAATGCAACATAACAAGACAATGCAATAGCATTTAATCTGAATTTCAAATGAGTAGTAGATTTTTTTCTAACAGCTTTCAAAGTTATGTCTATTTCCACTCCCCCTGTACCATGTGACAGCCATCAGCCAATCACAAATGCATATACGTATAGTCTGTGAATTCTTGCACATGCTCAGTAGGAGCTGGTGACTCAAAAAGTGTAAATATAAAAGACTGTGCACAATTTTTTAATAGAAGTAAATTGGAAAGTTGTTTAAAATTACACGCTGTATCTGAATCATGGAAATTTAATTTGACCTGAGTGTCCCTTTAAGTAAACACAGCCAGCAGAAAAGATTACATTCTCAGTGGGGGGGATGATGGTTACGTAATAAAATTATAATTTTCCATTGTTCTCTCTAAGTATTATTGAGCCTTAGTTTTCTAGACAAATATAAGATAATGAAGCAAGTCTGTGTACATGAAAGTGATAACATAATGAGATCTGATATTACCTGAAGCTCAACCCATTGTAATAGGCTGTAGTTTAAAAGCACAAAACAAGCTACTTCATATAGATGAATAAACAGAAAAATGCAATTTCTCATACATTTTATACTCTGCAGCTGATATAACAAGTCATTGAAATTACATTAATATAAAAACAATTTTACAGTGTACTGTCCCTTTAAGTATTTAAAGGATTATATATTACTCTGGGATCTACAGACTATTGGGCGGGCACTTTTTTGACAAAAATAAAATAATAATATTGCATCACTTTATGGGCCAGGGTGTAGATGACTAAACCTCTTAAGTAGGATTATTCTTAAAAGGACACTGCACTTGTCTATAAATAGCTCCTTTACCATTATGTTCTCATTTTAGTATAACTGTGTTGGTCTGTTTAATCCAACACCTATACTGAAAATATAAATACTTTAGTATTTTCTTTAGAAAAGTTATGCAAACAAAAGACAGCAAGAGCAACTAAGTTTCATAGTGGGGGAGGATGGAAAAGATAGATAATACTTGTTTCCTTTTTAATTACTCTCTGTGAGTATTGGCTATGTGCATAGAAGGAACAATACATGTTTACAAGTTCTTGAGAACAATTGATTGAGGCTTCAATGAACAAATACAGCTATTTCATATACAAAATAAATCTAAATTAGTAATTTCCCATAACTAATTTTACAGTACACTTTAAAATCAGACCTACAGTATTATTCAGACCTATAGATATTTAATACTCATTGGACACTAGTTGATTACTCCTTAGTGACTGTTCATCCAAAAAATACATATATCATTTCTGCAACAAAAACAGCAGCTGTAAATATGTTTTTTTTTTTTATATTATAGTTGACTACAGCCTGTCAATCATCTTTCTCACCATATGGATTTGTATGTGTTGTTTATCTTAGCTCCTGACTACACCTGACTGTGCAAAGTAGTGCATGCATATGTCACCTTATGTTTTAAGGCAGCATTCTTAGACACACTAGAGTGTCAAAACCTACAGGCATTGATGTAAAAAAGAAGTACGCCTGAGGTTATAAGGATGTGTGAAGCTGGTGAGGAAAAAGCTAGTAGATAAAGGATGATAATCTACTGGTATTTAGAAGTGCACTTAGAAATATATATTTTTTAACCCCTCCGCTACTGGGAATTTCAGATATTTTGTTTTAGCATTTTTGCTATCACTCCATTAAAACAGAAGTAGAGCCTTGTTTTTTTTTATTTACCAGTCAAAACAATATATATATTTTTTAAGTAAACAACCCAAAGTATTGATCTAGGCCCATTTTGGTATATTTCATGCCACCATTTCACCGACAAATGTGATCATATAAGAAAAATCGTACATTTATTCACAAACTTTGGGTTTCTCACTGAAATTATTTACATACCACTTGTGCAATTATCACACAAATGACTGTAAAACCTTCTCTGGGATCCCCTTTTGTTCAGAAATTTCAGACATATATATGGCTTTGGCAGCATTGACAGATAGTGACAATGGCACTATAATAGGCAATCCCCACTAATACCTATTACTGTGTAGTACTCTGTAACAACTGTGTATGTTACTATGTATTATAAATCACATTTATACTAGGTTGTGTGGGGTGGTGCTTTGCATTAAAATTAATTACAACACAGGTAGTAGATATATAGAAGAAATCCACAGAAAATAATGCAAATACAGCACTCTATACCCAGATTCAAGAGGCAAATAAATTCATGGTTGAAAATTAAAAGATAACTTTTATTATGTACAGTTAAAATAAGAATAGACACACAGAAGGTATTAAAAAAAACAATGTGAGACAATGTCTGGTTAAATAGTGGATGTGGTACTAGATAATAAATTCATGACTTTAATAATACGGTATCTAAGTAACCACATATTCAAATAATGGATAACCGGGCCTGTTTCCCTCTAGCAATTAGAAAAGATAACAGGAGTGGGTATATATTGTGTGAGACTGGTTAACAGCACTGGTAACCACACCCGTATTTATGGGCACTGTGTTAGTATAGAGCTGCCAATATGGCTGGTACCAAGGATATAATTATAATATTATTTATAAGGTTCAGCTTGTATGTGATATCCAACTAATAGGGGCAAGTATGTAATGCATACTAATTTCGTGCAAGTTGCCACACAATAGAGGAGTTACTATCATATAAAGAAGGTCAGAATAAAGCCCTTATGTAGTGATTATACACATGAGGTTCCTTTGGAAAGGGTAGTGTTCACCTTCAAACTCTTATGATAGGTACTGAATTAGTATAGTTGAATAGGTGGTGCTTATGCGTATGAATATACGTTATCGCTGGCTACCTTATAAAATGGAGTTGGTAGCTGGGTTAATACAACCTGGGTGTTCTCAGTTGCTAACTGTTTGATAAAGTCGTTGCTTGTGTGCTACCATTTGGTAGGTAAATAGCAATGATATGTTTATCGCAACAGTATTGCCTTTACATGGTTCAGATACATTTAAGGGTTTTGTAACTAGAATTAGTTCTCTTGGCTAAAATAGCGTAACCGGTATGGTTAGAAATTCAATACATAGAGTTATGCAACAATAAAGAAACTGCCATATAGTATTGGCAACTTTGAGGTTAATACATTACAGTGCCACGTTAGTGTAGTAAGCTAGATTTTTCCCAGTTTATCACCGTTAGTGACTGGCGTGGGTTAAATCTGCCAGTGTACCTTAGTACCCAACTTGTTGTAATAGATTTAACACTATAGTGCTAGTAAATAGTAGTAATTGCCGTTAGTAACTGGCATGTGTTAACTCTACCGGTGTTCTTAAGTTTCCTAACACACCATTGCTCCAATAGAGATGAACTACAATGCTGGGGTATTGAGAAAGTTAGCCTAGGCATAAGAGGAGGTGATCTTGAATCTGCACTCCTCAAAGATGAGAGTAAATAGATATATTCAAGTAGGATATCAGGAACGCCATAAGTGGAAGGGTAAATAAAAACAGTATTTTATTCCAAAATATTAAGATCGGATACAGGATACAGGCAATGATTGGTATCACGCGTTTCGGCAAACAGCCGTAATATTGGACCTGACACACAAACGTAAATTAGCAGCTAAAAAGGGTTACATCTGAATACCATTGGATAGAGTTAATTAAACAACTGCTAAACCTATACATGTAATATCTTCTCTACACGATGCGGAAGTGCCTAACAGTATATTCATAATAAAATAGGATACATAATGTATCCAAACAGTATAATAAGAGGAAATAAATAAGGAAACAATTAATGAAAAGATGATAAAGATGACATCTTTTGTAATCTATAAAGTTAATAAATAAATGGATACATATAACAAATAATCAATTATGATATGATCAATATCTATACAAATAATTGATGTCTTCATAGTTATATTGAACCATCCTTACAAAACACTATAAATGATCATACAAAAAGGAAAACAATCTCATTAGTTAACAACAATGAATATAGGAACAATATTATTATAACTAAATTAATAAATTCTTACCTAAAATAATAGTGATGAGTAGGCAATGCACACAAGAAATACATCAAAGGATTAAAGAACGCTAGTAAATAATAAATCATTCCCAATAATTGATTAAATCAAATTCAGAATTAAAACCATTGGGCATCTGAGTTGACAACTTAAAAATCCAAAATGCTTCTTGTCTAGACGGTACTTTATTTTTGTCTCCTCCTCTATATGAGTTAGTGATGCGTTCAATAGCACACCATTTGAAATTTTTGACATTACCTTTATGCATGTCAATAAAATGTCTGGACAATTCTGAATGCGTATCATTGTTAATGTAGCCCAAGTGTTCTCGTATTATTGTTCTGACATCCCTGGTGTTCATACCCACGTATTGCATATAATGTATGGTACATTCAACAAGGTATACCACAAAGGACGCAGAACAATTAATACAACCTTTGGTTTGGAAGGTTTGTCCAGTAGTACACGAGTGGAAAGAACCACCTGTTTTAATGTAGTCACAGGCCTTACAACGAGAATTACCACACTTATAAGTGCCATTGGTAGTGAGCCAAGAACTACTGCTGCCTGGTGCTTTGGGAAGTTGACTTGGAGATAGAATGTTACTCAATGTAAGGTTTCTGGAATAGACACATTTACACCCATTTTCTACAACTTTTTTCAAGGATTTATATCCATATAAAAGGGGAAAATATTTGTTGATGATTTTACAAATGGAGGAATATTCTGTAGAATATTGGGTAATAAATAATGGTGCATTATCACTTTTTTGGATCCTACTTTTATCTTTTTTGATGCTTTTGACATTGTCATTTTTTTCCACATTGTTCAACATATTTTCAAGGAGATGTGCAGAATAGCCCCTTTCATTAAGGCGAGTTTTTATATTGTTGATTTCAGCAACATAATCTTTTTGTTTAGAACAAATTCTCTTGGCTCTAAGAAACTGTCCTTTGGCCATCCCCCGGAAAACATGTCGAGGGTGGGCACTTTTGGCATGTAGTATTCTATTGCCAGATATCGCTTTGCGAAATAGTTTGGTGTGTATCTTGTTCTCATTTATATCACCCATCAATGTGATGTCAAGAGAATTAATGTTGTGATTTTGCCACTTATAGCTAAACTTCACCCCATTATCGTCCTGGTTCAGATATTGTACAAATGGCTCTGCGTGTTCCTCCCTCCCTCCCCACACAAATAAAAGATCATCAACAAATCTTTTATAAAAAATAATATCTTTCAAAAAAGAATTGCTATCCGCGAAGATACAGGTTCTTTCTAACCATCCCATAAATATGTTTGCATATTAGGGGGCCAATTTTGCCCCCATAGCGGTACCTTGTATCTGCAGGTAGTAAGTCCCTTCAAATAAAAAATATTGTGTTCAAGGAGGAAGCGAGTAGTATGCAGAACAAATTGCAAATGATCAGGATCTAAATCATAGCATAACTCCAAAAAATATTTAACAACCTGGAGGCCCATATGGTGTGGAATGGTCAAATACAATGAAACAACATCTATTGCTAGCCATTTACAATCTTCAGACCATTGTACTTCCTTTAGAAGATCAAGGACATGCATAGTGTCTTTAATGTAACTTGGGAGATTATCTACAATTGACTGCAGAATGCTATCTAACCATTCTAACATGGGCTTGAATAAAGAGCCTATTCCCGAGACTATAGGTCTCCATTTGACATCATAGAGACTCTTATGTACCTTTGGTAGATGATGGAATATCGGTACCACAGGATGGTCAAAAGTGGGGTTAAACTGCATTTCAAAATAAGTAGTGGTGTCACTCAACTGACGTCAGGCCTCATCAATATATTGTTGTCTGTATTGTTCTCCACTTTCAATACTCTTCTCCTCCCTCCCCCACCTCCTAATACAACTTCTCTGTCAGCTCAAGACTTTGCCAACCACTTCAATAACAAAATCAACTCCATCAGAAAAGAAATCAGCTCTCAACATAATTCCATTCTCTCACCCCCTCAAATGCTCTCAATCAACCACAACCCACATAACCTTAAACTTAGCTCATTCTCCCCTGTTACTGAGGAAGAAGTTTCGGCACTTATTCTGCGCTCTCACCTCACTACCTGTCCCCTTGACCCTATCCCCTCACAGCTACTCCCCTCCCTCTCTGCCACCCTTACCCCTATACTCACACACACTTTCAACCTCTCCTTCAGCACCAGTATTTTTCCCTCATCGCTGAAACATGCACTGGTCACACCTATCCTCAAAAAACTTTCACTTGATCCTACCTCCCCATCCAACTACCGCCCTATTTCCCTCCTCCCTCTTGCATCAAAGCTTCTCGAAAAACTAGCTTATGCACGCCTATCCCATTTCCTTAAATAAACTCCCTCCTTGACCCATTGCAATCTGGATTTCGTCCCTATAACTCCACAGAAACAGCAATTGTTAAGGTGACCAACGGCCTACTTACAGCAAAATCAAAAGGCCACTTCTCTCTGCTTATTCTCCTTGATCTGTCCACAGCCTTTGACACTGTTGACCACCCTTTCTTGCTCCAAACCCTCCAATCCTTCGGCATATGTGACACAGCCCTCTTGTGGCTCTCTTCCTACCTGTCAAACCATACCTTTAGTGTAGCCTTCTCTGGGGTCTCCTCTGCCCCGTCACCACTTTCTGTTGGCTCTGTCCTCGGTCCCCTTCTCTTCTCAAACTACACATCATCACTAGGTTCCCTAATAAAGTCCCACGGTTTACAATATCATTTGTATGCCGATGACACCCAAATCTACTTCTCTGCAACAGACCTTTCTCCTTCCTTGCTAACCCCTGTCACTAACTGTCTTTCTCACATCTCCAACTTGATGTCCTCTCACTACCTCAAGCTAAATCTCTCCAAAACTGAGCTCCTTATTTTCCCCCCTTCTTCTAAACTCTCCACCCCCAATCTCTCTATAACTGTTGACAACTCCATCATTACCCCTACCCCGCATGCCTGATGTCTCGGGGTCACTTTTGACTCAGATCTTTCTTTCACTCCTCACATTCAGTCTTTGGCTAAAGCCTGTCGCTTCCACCTTAAAAACATCACTAAAATTAGACACTTCGTTACACAAGACACAACTAAGATTTTAATCCAATCTCTCATCCTCTCCCCCTCGATTACTGCAACTCTGTCCTCTCTGGTCTCCCCACCTACCGCCTAGCTCCTTTACAATCCTTAATGAATGCCTCTGCCAGACTCATCTTCCTTACAAGTCGCTCTTCATCTGCTGCACCTCTCTGCCAATCTCTTCACTGGCTTCCTCTTGCCTCTAGGATCAAACACAAAATTCTCACTCTGAAATACAAATCCCTCAACTGCACTGCTCCCCCCTATATCTCAGACCTTGTCTCCAGATACTCTCCCTCCCATCCCCTTCGGTCTGCTCACAACCTCCTATTCTCGTCCTCTCTTGTAACCTCATCACACTCCCTTTTACAGGACTTCTCCAGACTGGCTCCCATCTTGTGGAACTCTCTCCACAAGACTCTCTTCTAGTTTTAAAAGCTTCAAGTGCTCCCTAAAGACTCTACTGTTCAGGGATGCATACAACCTACGCTAACCTTTCTTTATACCAGTTCCTCTCCTCCATTGCTATCCCCTGAACCCCCTTAGCATGTAATCTTAAGAGTCCAGCTGTTTGTTGATCACCTTCTCAAGAGCTGACTACAACAGTGCAACTCTTGGCAGGGCCCTCTACCCATTTGATCCCTATAACTGTTTTGTTGTACTCCGCCTTTTTTAATAGCGCTGCGGAATCTGTTGGTGCTCTAGAAATAACCGATAATAATAATAGCACAACCACACTCCCCCCCTTGTCAGACTAGTGAATGACAACAAAAATAGTTCTCTTGTAATGATTTTATTGCAATTTTCTCTGTGTGTGACAGGTTGTGCTGTGTGGTGGTATAGTACAACATATTTAGATCTTCTATAATTATTTTCTGATAAAATTCTAGAATTTTATCCCTGCTCTGTATTGGATAAATAACAGAGTGCGGTTTAAATCTGGGATAAATAGGAGAGTTGATTCCATTGACCATTATTTCATTCTCATTAGCTATTGTTTCTAGAATAATTAGATCTCTGGCTTCATTAAAAGTCAAATCAGTCATATCATCCCGGGGCCTGGGATCCCTCTCAGTAGACTCTTGTATAGTGGATTCATTTGCAAAATGGTTTTTAAGTGTGAGCTTTCTCACAAACTTATTAAAATCTAGTATGGTTCTGAATAAGTTAAAACTTCTAGTGGGTGAAAAACCTGAACCTAATGAGAATGTTTATTCCAGATTTAAACCGCGCTCTGTTTTTTATCCAATACAGAGCAGGGGTAAAATGCTAGAATTGTATCATAAAAGAGTTATAGAAGATCTAAATATGTTGTACTATACCACCACCACCACACAGCCCAACCTGTCACACAAAGAGAAAATGGCAATAAAATCATTACAAGAGAACTATTCTGTTGTCATTCGCCAGTCTGACAAGGGGGGGGGGGGAGTGTGGTTGTGCTAGACAGACAACAATATATTTATGAGACTTTCCGTCAGTTGAGTGACACCACTACTTATTTTGAAATGCAGTTTAACCACACTTTTGACTTTCAGAGAGAACTCAAATCTTTGGTTGATGATGGAGTATTTTTGGGCATTTTTGACCGTGACACTGTACAATACTTATTAGTTGACCATCCTGCAGTACCGATATTCCATCATCTGCCAAAGGTACATAAGAGTCTCTATGATGTCAAAGGGAGACCTATTATCTCGGGAATAGGCTCTTTATTCGAGCCCATGTCAGAATGGTTAGATAGCATTCTGCAGCCAATCGTAGTTAATCTCCCAAGTTACATATAAGACACTATGCATGTCCTTGATATTCAAAAAGATAGAGAAAAACAAATGCGCTGGTATAAGATCAAGCTACACATAAAAAACAGGCAATCCCAAGGCCTGAAATATTAGTTATACAAACAGTGAAAAGGGTATATGTGAGCGCCTATAGGTGTAAGAACACAAATGGCTAAAGTTCTTTGTTATGGCTGTTGGTTACACTAATTTATTTATCTGTATAGACATAGTATTCAAAAGAGGGTTTCTAAAAAAAGTCCAAAATACAATAATATGATCAAAAATTACACCAACTAGTATTTTTGTTTTTAAAATATAATGTATAATTATTTATTAGTTCATAAAGCAGTCAAAAAGGAGTCAGAAAGATGAGCATAATAAAACAACTCTAAAAAGAATAAATAAATATCCCTATTGGTACCAATATTTAAATAATCTAATGCTATAAATAATCTAAAAGCCTATCACATATCTTTAAAGCAATAAAATTCATATATCAATGATCAGAAGTATATGAAAACAATGTTTTTAGATATCGTTACTGATTAACATCAGTTTCAGATGATTTTAAAAAGTTCTGTTATATCGTTATCCTCAAAAAGAGAGTTGTGCAAAGTTGTGTCACAATGCGCAAAAAACACACAAAGTAATGTTTGTATATAAAATGTATAGTTTCTTATAATCCCAATGACTTTCTTATGGGGCAAAGTATTAAATGTATACTTGTAAATGAAACTTGCCGTTTTAGACTTTTTTAAGTTCCAGTACCTTACGCTATAGGCAAATATTTAGCCATTACGCCTATAGCCGATGTTTGCTGGTTACCTGAAAAAAACAGTATGTGATATCCTCTGGTAGTCCGTTTTTTGGGAATCGGTCACCTTAAATGTGAGTACTTCTAAGTAGATCCTTTGCTCTGAACAGTTGAGAGCTAAACGATATAGATCCTCTAGAGCTTAGCAGCAATTCCTTGTGTGCTGCGGGAGACGCCAAGTAACCCGTGTCTGTTCGTTAGACATGCCCACGATTGCGGGAATGGCGTCAGGGATAGAAACTTCCGGTGTCCTCAGAATAATCCGTGTAGCGGCAACGCGTTTCAGCTCCCATAGGAGCCTTTGTCAAGCCATACTGGATAGTGTTGATGAACACCTTTATATACCATCATTGTGAACACATAATTGAGCTTAATGTTTATAAAAAACTGGTTTACATTGTATCCTCCTTACTGAGTTGTCAAAGTATTTAATAAACATACTCTATTGCAAAAGTTAAAGATTCATTATTAATATATCCTTATGATAGAAACATTTTTGTTAATTAGCAGACAATGAGCTTTATTAACAAAGGAATTTTCTTTAATATAAAAACTAATTTATGAGTGCTTAGTGTAAATTAATATATGTCGGATAAATTCATATGTTTGAAAATTTTTTGGTTAAACTCAAATGATTATCTATAGTTACATTTCCTTATAAAATTAAATGAACACATTATTATTATTGACTTTTTTATAGACTTTTATATAGAGATATTTGATTGTTTGGTTATGGTCTTTTTCTATCTTTATGTATTTGTTTCCTCATAGTCTACTATTTCCTACGGCTTTCTATAATTATTATTCTAAGAATCCATTTATTCAGGAAAATATAAAAATATCAATTAAGTTAATAAACAATCAATTTCATTTAAAAATATATATCGATTCCTCTAAAAAATCACAATTTATTAAAAAAAACAAAAACCTAAATTTATTTTAAAAAGCTCAATTTATTTAAAAAAACTCCCTAACTCAATTTCTAAATTAAGGCCCTGTGGATGTAATATATCTAAATTAAAAATCCATTTGCTCTCCAATTGTAATAGTTTATTATGTATATCCCCTCCTCTTAATTGTTTGGGTAATTTTGCTATCCCCATATATTGGAAAAACTTTAGGTTGCCTCCGTTGCAATGTTTAAAATGCTTAGGGATTGGTAGGTCTTTATTCCTTTCTTTATCCATATTTTCAATCAATAGGATATGTTCCCTAATTCTCTCCCGTAGGGGTCTTTCCGACTCCCCCACGTATTGCTGTCCACATTTGCATTGGATAACGTATACAGTATTACTATCCGTACATCTTACACAGTCGCAGATTTTGAATTCTTTTTTATTTGTGTTAGAGCTAACTAATTTGCTTTTCTTTGAATGTCTGCAAGATTTGCAGATAAAACAAGAAAAAAAAAAACATTTATTTCATTTCCTTTTAAATCTATATCATTTTTTCTTTGTTTTTTTAATGGTGGTAGGGGCTAGTCTATTTTTTAGTTTATTCGCTCTTCTATAAACAAAGTGTGGTTTATCAGTAATTAGAGGTCCTATTATTTTGTCCCAGGACTCAGGGGTGACGGTTTTGGGGTGATCCCAGGGGAGCGGCGGCACTTCCAGATGCCACAGTCCAAAAGCGGCGTGATTCGTTACTGGGGACTGGAGTTACAGCCCGGTAAAGATTGGGGGGTAGGGGTGTCCTCCAGAAATTCCAACACCTCTTGTCCTCCCTAGGAGCTACCAATCACCAAAAGAGCAGAGCTCTGGGACAAAGGGCCGCTGGAGAGACCAGGGTTAAATGTAGCGGGTGTCCTGCTGTTCTGTGGCCGCCCGGGAGTTCCAGAAGCCCAGCCAGCTTGAGAGGGTTTAGGCGGGTGTCCATTGTGTGGAGTTCTAGGAGCTCGGCCAGCTTAGCAGGGTTTTTCTGGTCAGAAGCCAGCTCTGACAAAGAACTGGGTGACAAAAACAAGCAACCAAAAGCTTCCAGAGATCGTGGTTGCTCTGAGGAGCCCAAAACTGCTGAGAAACAGGGGTGAGGTAATAAGGGGGTGGGGGTTAGCCTTGGGGGTCTGGTATCCATGACATCTCCCAGACCCGGCCAGACCCTTAACAGGTCGTTCTGGGGCTGTCCGATGGTGGCCCTCCACTTCTTGGTTGCTTGGAAAGTTATCCCATCTCCCCTGGGCTTGGGGCCTCCTGGGGGTTCCTGCTGGTGTTTATCCCCTGCGCCCTAGGCGCAGGGACAGTCACACGATGCAACGTCCCAAACAAGTTTGCCAATGCCGGCTCCCAAACAGTTGTTCTCCCACAAGTTCCAGTGTCCTTAAGTTCCATGGCCACACTGCCTCCCTCTGTGACACTCTGTTGAGTACCAGCTAACCCACCCACAAACAAAGCCAGTGCCGGTTTCCCGGCTGTATCCCGATCACAGACCAAAGGGTGAGGTTTCTCCTTGGTGGGGCAGGCAAGACTCAGGTGCCCAAACTGGTGGCACCAAATGCAGGGGCGGGTATCCAACAAAGCTATTGCTGGTTTCCTGACTGTAGGTGGAAGTTGCACCTTGTTGGGGCAGGCAAAACTTGGGTGCCCAAACTTGTGGCACCAACTGCATGAGCGGGTACCCCCCTGTGATAAATACTCAGGGACGAGAAAAGGGTAGAGACCCTGCCAAGCTACTGAGGGGAAAGACTGTCTGTCTCTTCTCCCTGAGAAGAAGATCTACCGCTTGGGAGGGAGATCTGCTACCTCCGCTCCATGGGAAACTGCTCTGCTGCTGGGGAGGGAGACCAACTGTCTCCTCTCCCAGGAAGGGGTTTTGTTTAACGGGAGGGAGGACGACTACCTCCGCTCCCAGGGGATGGCTCTGCCACTGGGGAGAGAGACCGACTGTCTCCTCTCCCTGTACCTGGCTCTGCCGCTGGGGAGAGAGACAAACTGTCTCCTCTCCCAGGAATTGGTTCTGCATAAGGGGAGGGAGGACGACTACCTCTGCTCCCAGGGGATGGCTCTGCCGCTGGGGAGAGAGCCCGACTGTCTTCTCTCCCGGCTTCTGGCTCTGCTGCTGGGGAGAGAGACCAAATGTCTCCTCTCCCAGGAAGGCGTTCTGTGTAAGGGGAGGGTGGACGACTACCTCCGCTCCCAAGGGATGGCTCTGCCGCTGGGGAGAGAGACCGACTGTCTCCTCTACTAGCTCTGCCACTGGGGAGAGAAACCGACTGTCTCCTCTCCCAGAAAGGGGTTCTGTGTAAGGGGAGGGTGGACGACTACCTCCGCTCCCAGGAGATGGCTCTGCCGCTGGGGAGAGATACCGACTGTCTCCTCTCCCAGGAAGGGGTTCTGCTTACGGGGAGGGAGGACGACTACTTCCGCTCCCAGGGATGGCTCTGCTGCTGGGGAGAGAGGCCCATTGTCTCCTCTCCCTTCTCCTGGCTCTGCTGCTGTGGAGAGAGACAGACTGTCTCCTCTCCCAAGAAGGGGTTCTGCTTACGGGGAGGGATGACAAATACCTCCGCTCCCAGGGGATGGCTCTGCAGCTGGGGAGTGAGACCAACTGTCTCCTCTCCCTGTACCTGGCTCTGCCACTGGGGAGAGAGACTGACTGTCTCCTCTCCCAAGAAGGGGTTGTGCTTACAGAGAGGGAGGGCGACTACTTCTGCTCACAGGGGATGGCTCTGCCGCTGGGGAGAGAGACCGACTGTCTCCTCTCCCTGCTCCTGGCTCTGCCGCTGGGGAGAGAGACAGACTGTCTCCTCTCCCAAGAAGGGGTTCTGCTTACGGGGATGGAGGACGACTACCTCCGCTCCCAGGGGATGGCTCTGCTGCTGGGGAGAAAGACAACTGTCTCCTCTCCCTGTACCTGGTTCTGCTGCTGGGGAGAGAGACTTACTGTCTTCTCTCCTGGGAAGAGTTTCTGTGTAATGGGAGGGAGGATGACTACCTCCTCTCCCTGGTTTCCCGGTGCTGCTGTAGGGGCTGGGCAGAGGCCGGCGGCTCTCTGCCCTGTTGCCAGTGCTTCTGCTTGGGTGGCTCCCTTTTCCAAGTCCATAAGCTCGGGGCCAGGCTGCTGATCTGTATCTAGCAGCTCATTGTCACTTATGCTCTGTTGCCACTCCTCAGAGGCTAACCTCCATGATTCCCAGACTGCTGTATCATAGCTCCCTGCAGGCTCTGTGGCATGCTGTTTAATGCAATCTATCAGTCTTTTGTATCTCTGTTCCCCTGAGAGACTCAGCAGGCTCTCTCGGTACTCACAAATGTCCTTAAGTCTCCACTCCGCCTGACTCCCAAAATCTGGGTCCTCTGCCATTAGTTCAAATAGTAATCCAGGGCCACCATAGCCAAAGCCATCTGTGGGGATGCCATCACCCAGCCATGGCCACACTTGCATAGCATACCATCGGAGGGCCCTGTAGCTGTCATCTAGCACCATCTCATCCTGGACCAGTCCATCCAATTCAGACAGCCATTCCTCCCTGGGCTGTCCTCCCAGGCAAGGTACTCGTAACTTCCATTGGAGCCAGTAATCTTAGTCATCAGTGGGGAGGGTTATTACTCGATAGCCCTGCTCTTGATGAAGAGCCTCCCTCCAGAGTCACCGGCGGACAAGGTCCCTTTGTGCCAGCTGGTCCCAATATGAACTAGGACCATCCAGCTGGGCCAGTGCCTCCTGTACTCTCCTTAGGAGCTCGGTTCCCATAGTTACCGGCTACTGTGGAACGTCTCCTCTGTCAGCAGAAACTGTGTGAAAGAAGCAGATCACACTGCTGCCAGCCAATGTGACGGGTACCCCGGCTACCCCAACTGGGTATCTCTGCCAAATGGGTCCTGCTTCCCCCCTGACGACTGCAGCTATGTAGCTGGCAAGTAACCATAGCCTGTAGTCACCCCTGATGCCCGACAGCACCAGTATTCAGGGTCCCACCCTGTGGCAGACTCCGGCTACCCAGACTTGGTAGCTCTGCCAGAGGGCCCTTCCTCTGCCTGGAACAGGCTGCTATGTAGCCCAGGAAAGTGATTTTATCTGGAGCCCACTCAAATAACTAGACATACTAGCACTCAGGTGAAACAGGAACAGATTTTATTGGAAAACACACACTCTTTTATACACAAAGCTCATCTTGATTATAAACTGGACAATCCCACAATTTTCCCACCATTCCCGCCCCTTCAGCCAGACCAGCACCTCCATAGCAGCCATAGTTCCACAGAATCCCAGGACCCAGGGTGTGATGGTTTTGTGGTGATCCCGGGTGAGTGGTGGCACTTCCAGGGAGTCATTTGAAAGCTCTTAGTCCCCAGATGCCACAGTACAAAAAGCAGTGTGATTCTTTACTGGAGACTGGAGTTAAAGCCTGGTAAAGACTGGGGGGTAGGGGTGTCTGAAACCCCCAGTTCCCAAAGTAGCTCCCCTCTGCCAATTCCACCACCTCTTGTCCTCCCTAGGAGTTACCAATCCACAAAAGAACAGAGCTCTGGGAAAAGGGCCACTGGAGCGACCAGGGTTAAATGTAGCGGGTGTCCTGCTGTTCTGTGACCGACCGGGAATTCCAGGAGCCCGGCCAGCCTTAGAGGGGTTAGGCTGGTGTCCATTGTGAGGTGGCCGACTGGGAGTTCAGGAGCCTGGCCAGCCTAGGAGGGTTTTTCCGGTCAGAGGCCAGCTCTTTTCTGACAAAGTACTGGTGACAAGAACAAGCAACCAAAAGCTTCCAGAGATCGCGGTTGCTCTGAGGAGCCCAAAACCGCTGAGAAACAGGGGGAGGTAATAAGGGGGTGGGGGTTAGCTTTGGGGGGTCTGGTATCCGTGACAGTAGGATCCAAAAAATTGATGATGCACCATTATTTATTACCCAATATTGTACAGAATATTCCTCCATTTGTAAAATCATCAACAAATATTTTCCCCTTTTATATGGAGATAAATCCTTGAAAAAAGTTGTAGAAAATGGGTGTAAATGTGTCTATTCCAGAAACCTTACATTGAGTAACATTCTATCTCCAAGTCAACTTCCCAAAGCACCAGGCAGCAGTAGTTCTTGGCTCACTACCAATGGCACTTATAAGTGTGGTAATTCTCGCTGTAAGGCCTGTGACTACATAAAAACAGGTGGTTCTTTCCGCTCGTGTACTACTGGACAAACCTTCCAAACCAAAGGTTGTATTAATTGTTCTGCGTCCTTTGTGGTATACCTTGTTGAATGTACCATACATAATATGCAATACGTTGGTATGACCACCAGCCATGTCAGAACAAGAATATGAGAACATTTGGGCTACATTAACAATGATAAGCATGGTTCAGAATTGTCCAGACATTTCATTGACATGTATAAAGGTAATGTCAATAATTTCAAATGGTGTGCTCAGCATCACTAACTCATATAGAGGAAGTGACAAAAATAAAGTACTATCTAGAAAAGAAGCATTTTGGATTTTTAAGTTGTCAACTCAGATGCCCAATGGTTTTAATTCTGAATTTGATTTGATCAATTATTGGAAATGATTTATCAGTTATTATTTACTAACGTTCTTTAATCCTGTTGTATTTTTTGTGTGCATTGCCTACTCATCACTATTATTTTAGGTAAGGATTTATTAATTTAGTTATAATAATATTGTTCCTATATTCATCGTTGTTAACTAATGAGATATTTTTCCTTTTTGTATGATCATTTATAGTGTTTTGTAAGGATGGTTCAATATAACTATGAAGACATCAATTATTTGTATTTGATCATATCATAATTGATTATTTGTTATATGTATCCATTTATTTATTCACTTTATAGATCACAAAAAGATGTCCTCTTTATCATCTTTTCATTCATTTTTTCATTTAATTTTTTATTTCCTCTTATTATACTGTTTGTATACATTATGCATCCTATTTCATTATGAACATTATGGATATTACATGTATAGGTTTAGCAGGTGTTTAATTAACACTTTCCAATGGTATACAGATGTAACCCTTTTTAGCTGCTAATTGACGTTTGTGTGTCAGGTCTATGATTATGGCTGTTCGCCGAAATGCGTGAGACCAGTCATTGCCTGTATCCGATTTTAATATTTTGCAATAAAAGACTGTTTGTTTTTATTTACCCTTCCACTTATGGAGTTCCTGATATCCTACTTGTATTTATCTATTTCTGGGGACTACGAGGAGTCTCCTCCTTTTTCAGGAACTATTCTTATTGGATCTCGAGGCACCCTGGAGATACTTGTTGGGTTACTTGCCTGTTCACTCCCATTGCCTATTTCAGCCTCTATCACCTTACAGCCTTTTTGATTTACCCGTGGATTTTCCATTCAGCCTGGATATTACGGGCGGACGGCTCCCATAATCCTTCTGCACTGGCTCAAAGCAACCCGTGACTGACCTTCCCTGGGGGGAGCGCAATGATACGCGCTGACGTCCTGGGATCAGTCTCCGGAGGATACTGCCGCTGATAGTTCCATGTCGCAACTTGGATTTGCCGGAATCAGAGAGCAACTTGCAGATAGCAGGAGCATTTGTGCTATGAGGAGGAGGTGAGCTTCAAAGCATTACTGCATTACTGGGTTTCATTTTTGGTGACTGTTTAGTGTTCTTTTACTATTAGGCTCTAGGTGACAGGCTATATCAGTAGCTACGCACTACTATACCCATGATTAGTACCTGGTGTCCTTTATAAACTTTGTTTTTGAAATTTACAACATGAATACTTCATAACCAGAAATATTGTGTTGTTTCCAGTAAATGGATATATCTGTTAAATACTGTCCATCCACATGGAATGAATGAACGAAGGATGGTCCATCCTTTAAGACATCCGGCACGGAGCATCCTATTCATACGGTTACCGTCGTACACTGAATCTTCAATGTAAGGGAGCCGTTTCAAAATGGTGTCCCTTGCATTACTATTGGCTGATTTGATTCTTGAAATTCAAATCAGCCAGTTGGATGAAAGCTAGTGAAATCCTATTGGCTGTTCAAATCAGCCAATAGGATGAGATCTACTGAAATTCTATTGGCTATTCAAATCAGCCAATAGAATTTCAGTAGCTCTCATCCTATTGGCTGATTTGAACAGCCAATAGGATTTCAGTAGCTCTCATCCTTTTGGCTGATTTGAATTTAAAAAATCAAATCAGCCAATAGGAATGCAAAGGACGCCATTTTGAAACGGCTCCCTTGCATTGAAGATTCAGTGTACGTCCATATGAATCCAATAACTATGCCTTTCTCAAGAGCAAAAAAAATCATGTTGAATAAGTTGCAATTTTGGAACCTAGTTTACACTGCAGGTATCTGAAGGAGAGTTGCTGCACATGTGCAGGAATGCAGTGAAAGCTAGGGTGCGAATACATATGTTGAGTAATTTTCAGCGCAACTGCTGAAACCCATGTTGCCCGTAAGTTCACCTTGCACATCGGATGAATCACATAACACACGCAGCTATATGATATACTGGCGTAAGTAGACCAAACTGGCGAGGTTCCGAAATATGCACAACTACATATTTATAGCGTCACCAGTATATTGCACGCTAATGTTATTCTATAGCAAGATAATAGAAATGTCCTATAATTACAAAAGTGTTTTTTACCCCTTTAAACAAAAAGTTTTGTTTAGCAAAGCCTCTATTAAAGGGACAGAAAACCCAATTTTTCTCTCATGAATCAGATAGATCATGTGATTTAAAACAACTTTCCAGTTTACTTGTATTATCTAACTTGTTTTGTTCTCTTGATATCCTTTGTTGAAAGCGACACCAAGGAAAAATCGCGAGCTAATGATTGGTGGCTGCACACAAATGTGTCATGTTTTTGGTTCACCAGATGTGTTCAGCTAGCTCCCATTAGTACATTGTTGCTTCTTCAACAAAGGGAGAGAATAAATAAATTAGAAAACAAAAGTAAATTGGAAAGTTGTTTAAAATGATATGCTCTATCTGAATCATGAAATAAAAATTTTGGGTTTCGTGTCCCTTTAATCTCTCATTTTCCCCCAGTTTATTAGACGCAGAAGCAGAATATTGAATATTAAAAAGAAAAGACTTGATATTGTAAGCAAATTTGTTGTATTTCAAACAACAAATAAACTATTTTTCATTAAAAGGGTATTGAAAGCCAAAACTTGTCTATTCAATAATAGTAGTGTGGTGCCTGATCTGTGAAGAATTTTCAGTATGTTTTACCGAGCACAACTCTCTTTTAACCTATATTGTTTTTATATAAAATATAATCTTTATTCTAGAGTTGCCAATGGCCTCTGTGTGCTGAATATATATGTAACCTTCAGCTATTTAACTGAACTTTAGTTTCCCACATTTCATGCCCTTTGAAGTATTTAACATTTGAATATTGTCTACAGTACACTATGGACAAGCAATTTCTTCTACTCCTAAACACTTGGATTGTAGAGTTCCATACTCCCCTTATATTATAACAACATTGCTTTTACAAAGAGATGCACTACAAATATTTTCTCTCTTTTTCCTTTTGCACTCAAATGGGACGTTGCAGTTAGTTTCTCTTGTTTTAATCTAAAATAGGGCATTTCAAATTGTGATTTTCCCAGCATGCACCCTGTGAGCTTCAGAAGGAAGTAACAGCCGAGTTCAATGCCCCTTTAATACATATTTCAGTCACTTGACAGAAAAACATAGGTTCAATGCATGTTAAAGGTCTCGTCATTTAAAATTTATCTGCTTACAAAATACCTTATATAAGATTAGGCTGGATACCAAGTGGCAAAAACTTTTAAGACATCAATAAGATCTAGTAACAAACAATTATTTGTATTTTGTATCTATATTTAGCATTGTATGAACCAGTAACTTTGTCTCTTAACTATACATTTTCCCCTGGACTAGTAAACTATTGTGATAATATTCAAACCTAAGAATACTCGTTGTGACTGAACTGAACTTTTCAGAGGATGTTACTCATCTTTATGTTGGCGTTGGGTAGACCTAAACCATACTTTAGTTGGTAGATTGGCTTGCATTATCATTCCATGATCAAATAATTATTCAGTGCAGCCTTAAATCTGATTTTAGTCAGACCTTAAATATTAAATCATGCTGGATACTACAAAACAATATCAGTGCTATCAAAATCCACTGATGTGTTGCTTCAACGAGGGAAATCAAAAAAGAATAGGTGTTAATATATGTAGGAATTCTGAAACGTATATAGAACTGGATACTAGAGAATAATTAACACACAAAAATATGTGTATATGTATTTATGTGTGCGTGTGTGTATGTGTGTGTGTGTGTATATATATATATATATATATATATATATATATATATATATATATATATATATATATATATATATGGATAGATAGATATCAAAATAACAAGAGTATTGAGCAATGATACTTTTTTATTGGACTAACTATACATTTATAAGAAGACAAGCTTTCAGAAGAATGTCTTCCTTTTTCAAGTCTGAAGCAATACTGACCAATTTGATGGAATTTACAGATTATAAATTAAAACACAGGCTAAAAAGACAGAAAGTGTTACAGAGGGCTGAATGCAGGGGGATGAGGGGTGTCTTAAAATCATGAGGGGGGTTTAGGAGAAAGAGGCAGACATTGTCCAGTGAAGAATAACAGACAGGGGAAATATATGGTTATACACAAAGCATATACTGACATAAAGCTATACATCAACATAGAATCAATATGTATAAAGATGTGAAATAAGGTATACGGGGGAATATAAGATAGTAAAAAAAGGAGAAAGGAAAGAAATAAGAAAAAAAAGGGGAATAATAATGACAAAAGTGTGGACATACGCTTACCTGCATACCTATGCATAGAGAGTGTGGAATATACAATGTAATTGACTACAGTATATGAAAGTACATTTTTATTGGACTAACTATACATTTATAAGAAGACAAGCTTTCAGAAGAATGTCTTCCTTTTTCAAGTCTGAAGCAATACTGACCAATTTGATGGAATTTACAGATTATAAATTAAAACACAGGCTAAAAAGACAGAAAGTGTTACAGAGGGCTGAATGCAGGGGGATGAGGGGTGTCTTAAAATCATGAGGGGGGTTTAGGAGAAAGAGGCAGACATTGTCCAGTGAAGAATAACAGACAGGGGAAATATATGGTTATACACAAAGCATATACTGACATAACGCTATACATCAACATAGAATCAATATGTATAAAGATGTGAAATAAGGTATACGGGGGAATATAAGATAGTAAGAAAAGGAGAAAGGAAAGAAATAAGAAAAAAAAAGGGGAATAATAATGACAAAAGTGTGGACATACGCTTACCTGCATACCTATGCATAGAGAGTGTGGAATATACAATGTAATTGACTACAGTATATGAAAGTACATTACAATTTTTTTGATAATGGGTTAAGAAACCAGAGTCCACATTTAGTCCAGAATTTAGCAAGTTGAAGTGCATTATCAATTTCATTTCAAATGTTTTTCTTTCCATGGTGTTTTTGAAGTTGCCTCTGAGAATCTTGATTTTGAGATTTTGGATGGAGTGGTCAGGTTGGGTGAAATGGTGGCCAACAGGGGTACGGTTGTATTATAACAAAGAAAGTGAGGGAGAAAAGTCACAGAGAGAAATATTCTACCAGTGACGATGAAAAAAAGCTATAAATCTTCTCGGTACTATTCAAAGGAAGTAGGCCAATTAGTTGTAAATTTTTTGTTTGCAACTTCCAGAATCCATTACAAATTGAACTTCACAAGTTAAATGAACTACCATATCCTGATATCATAGGTCCTTGCATGTATGCTTCAATGTAGCCAGCTATAATTTATCTAATTAACAAATTTTATAGATTCTTAATATTTTATTCATTGCTCCATGGTGCATTCTTCTGCACTCTATTTAAATTAAACTGTAACCTAGCTTACATTCCTAGTTACCTATTTTCTTCAATTAAAAAAATATAAAACTCAAATATAAAACTCAAATATGAAATGCAAGTGCATTTTTATAATATAGATATTGTGGGAACACAGATGTAACACTTCCCTTGGAGTATTAGCAAGACAGGCGTGCACATCTGCTGGATTTTCATTCATATGTGGGTTGCACATACAGTATAGGGCTATAGATATGACGCACGTATTATGAGTTGAAAGTAAACACATTCGCTCATGCGCAAACAAGAATTACATATGTATTTAAGTATTTGTGTTTTACTGTATATGTACTGTACATATTTCACATTCCAATGTTCTACACCTACAGGATAATGTACTTTATATTGTAAATAAATATTTTTTAATATATCTATATATAACTATACCTACATATCTAAAGATATATAGGTATATATTTATTTTACATTAACAGTATCAGATATATGTAGAAATATATATTTAATAATAAAAGTTAATTTCTATGTGAAGAACATAGGAATGTAAAATATGCGTAACATGCATCGGGTTTCGCAACTAACACAGTCGGGTTAAAGCACATGCAAAATTGCTATCTTTAATGTGCGTTATTGAAATTGGAACAGCCAATAGAATGCAAGTTCAGTCCTATTGGCTGATTGGATCAGCCAATAGGATTGAAGCTCAATCCTATAGGCTGACTGCATCAGCCAATAGGATTTTTGCAACTTTAATTCCGATTGGCTGATAGAATTCTATCAGCCAATCGGAATTCAAGGGACGCCATCTTGGATGACGTCATTTAAAGGAACCTTCATTCGTCGTTAGCCATGGAAAGAAGAGGATGCTCCGCACCGGATGGATGAAGATAGAAGATGCCGTCTGGATGAAGACTTCTGCCCGTCTGGAGGACCACTTCTGCCGGATTGGATGAAGACTTCTCCCGGCTTCGTTGAGGACTTCTTGCTGCTTGGATGAAGACTTCTCCTGGCTACATTGAGGATGGATGGCCGGTCTTCAAAACTGTAAGTGGATGTTCGGGGGTTAGTGTTAGGTTTTTTTTAAGGGTTTATTGGGTGGGTTTTATTTTTAGATTAGGGTTTGGGCACTGAAAAAGAGCTAAATGCCCTTTTATTTAGGTAATTTATTTAATTGTAGTGTTAGGTGTTAGTGTAACTCAGGTTAGGTTTTATTTTACAGGTAAATTTGTATTTATTTAGCTAGGTAGTTAGTAAATAGTTAATAACTATTTAGTAACTATTCTACCTAGTTAAAATAAATACAAACTTGCCTGTAAAATAAAAATAAACCCTAAGCTAGATACAATGTAACTATTAGTTATATTGTACCTAGCTTAGGGTTTATTTTACTGGTAAGTATTTAGTTTTAAATAGGAATAATTTAGGTAATGATAGGAATTTTTATTTAGATTTATTTTAATTATATTTAAGTTAGGGGGTGTTAGGGTTAGGGTTAGACTTGGGTTTAGGGGTTAATAACTTTAGTATAGTGGCTGCGATGTTGGGGATGGCAGATTAGGGGTTAATAACTGTAATGTAGGTTGTGAGAATGTTAGGGACAGCAGATTAGGGGTTAATAATATTTAACTTGTGTTTGTGATGCGGGAGTGCGGCGGTTTATGGGGTTAATATGTTTATTCTAGTGGCGGCGAAGTCGGGAGCGGCAGATTAGGGGTTAATCATTTTAGTGTTTGTGATGCGGGAGGACCTCGGCTTAGGGGTTAATAGGTAGTTTATGGGTGTTAGTGTACTTTGTAACACTTTAGTTATGAGTTTTATGCTACAGCTCTGTAACGTAAATCTCATAACTACTGACTTTAGAATGCGTTACGAATCTTGCGGGATAGGCTGTACCGCTCACTTTTTGGACTCCCAGAAAAAGCTTGTAATACCAGCACTATGGAAGTCCCATTGAAAAATTGCGTAAGTTAATTTGCGGTAAGGCCAAAAAAGTGTGCGGTGCCCCTAAACCTGCAAGACTCGTAATACCAGCGGGCGTGAAAAAGCAGCATTATAACGCATAACGCTGCTTTTCACTCATAACGCAAAACTCGTAATCTTGCCGGAAAAAAATAAATAAAGGCAATCTTGACTGGTTCTTTGAAGGAATACATCTGTCTAGCATCCAGTGGCTTAAGCAAAATTTTGTCTACAATAGATCATCCCACCACACTCATTTGACAGCAATCTTACTTCTATTAGCATCTCCTACTTTTACAGAGTTTAAGATTTAGAGAGAAGAGCTAAAGATGCAGAAGATGCCCAGCTTCATCCTTTTGGACTTTTTTCTTCTTTATATTTAAAAACAGAAATGGATGACTCAGAATAAGCAAATGAAAAGATCTCTATTAGTGGAGATCTGTAATGAGTTGCCTGGAATAACTTAGAACCACAACTGCAGTTTTAAACTTTAGTGAGATAGTATCTCTTTAAATAGACTTAGTATATTCTGAACAAATCTAATTTTGAATGGAATCAAGGAGAGAGAGGGTTAACTTAACTTAAACCCTGATGTTTCAGTTATATATTGTACTTGCTACGTTAAGGTAGATTGTTAAAGCTTAAGTAGCAACAAGAATTTCCTTTTCACTGATACTTTGGCCTCTAGTTATCAAGCCGTCAACCGCAAATACTCTGGAATTCCGCAGCGTATTTATGGCGAGGCTGATTCGCCTTAGTTATCAAGCCCTACTGCCCGGCAAAAGTAGAATATAGTGACGTAAGCTTTGATCCGCCGGACTCAGTCCGACACAGATCGATGCTTATGTCACTCCAGATGTTCCGAACGCAAGTTCGGCACAATCTGACTACTTTTGGTAGTTATCAAACTACTAGCAGGTACGCTCACCACTATTCTGGGCCAGCGTACCTGGATTTCAATCGCCGCCCTGGAGGCGGCGGATCCCAAAGTAATTAATGGGATTCTGACCATAGCGAAAGCTCATGTTCGCTGCTGCCCGATATCCCATTGATTCCTATGGGAAACGTCTGCACCTAACACCCTAACATGTACCCCGAGTCTAAACACCCCTAATCTGTCCCCCCCTACACCGCCGCAACTAAATACATTTATTACCCCCTAAACCGCCGCTAAAGGACCCCGCCTTTAGCGGCATTGTACATTGTAGCTATCTTAGGATTTATATTTATTTTACAGGCAACTTTGTATTTATTTTAACTAGGTACAATAGTTATTAAATAGTTATTAACTATTTAATAACTACCTAGCTAAAAGAAATACAAAATTACCTGTAAAATAAATCCTAACCTAAGTTACAATTAAACCTAACACTACACTATTATTAAATTAATTAAATAAATTAGCTACCAATACCTACAATTAAATACAATTACATAAACTAAACTAAATTACAAAAAACAAACAAACACTAAATTGCAGAAAATAAAAATATATTACAAGAATTTTAAACTAATTACACCTAATCAATTGTATTAGCACTTATGTTTGGTAAGCACTGTTTACTGTTTATTTTTAACTAATAGCCTTTAAAATTTTGGATTTTTATCAGTTTTTGTCACTAGTACTGTTTTTCTGTTCACACACTGATTTTTCTGCAGCAAACCAGCTATATTTGGGTATTCCTTTAGCACAGAGTTTTTTTTATAGGTGTATCAAAGCCAAGCACACCTTGTTAATTAATTAGCAGTTCACACCATTCACACAGTTTTTAACCTTTTACCCATACTCATAGACTCCACATATAGAACACATTATATATATTACTTTTTGTCAATTTGGGAGATTTTTTCACTATGTCTTTGTTTCAAAGTAGACGCACCCTAGCATCAGGTGCTGATGATTTTTTTAATGATTCTGAACACACAGATGACTCACTAGCAAACCTCTTAAAGGAAGTTGAAAAATATATGGTTAAAGAAACCAAATATCACCTTGAGATAGTAACCTTAGAAAAATATTTGAAAGAACAAATTACCCCTAGAGGATTACGAATTCTAAAAAATCCCACATTTGGTCAGGATAACCTTATGTTTATGACCAAGTGGAATCATATTTTAGAAGAATGCACAAGAAAACTTATGAATCTTATTATTAGTGAAAAGAAAAAATTATTGGATGAGGCAAATATAGAAATTAACATGCTGGAACAAAAAATAACTCCCCATATGGAGAGCAAACAATATGGGGAACTTTCACAAAAAGTGGCAGAAAATTTAGATTGTTTAAAAAAGAGATCAAAGACACTAAGAGAAAGAAATACTTTAGAGACTATGAGGATTATAAAGAAAGGAAAGAAAGAAATTATAGAGCTAAAAATAGAAGAACACATATTCAAAATACTAGTAATTCCAACAAGGAGCGTTTACAATATAAAGATCAAGACTTTAGATACACACATAGAAATAATTATTATGGCAATACATCAAATCAACGCCAACATAATTCTTTAGCACATAGAGAAAGAGAGAGCTACTATAACAAAAGAAAGGAAGATATTTCCTACGCAGATCACAGATATCCACAGAAAAATCATGATATGACTTATAATAAAAATATGAATTATAGGAACAATCAGGATAGATCTGAACAGTGGGCAAGAGAAGAAAATAATTGGCAACAACCTAGAAATCCTTTTAAAAATCATAAAGAACAATATCCAAAAGAAACCACCACCCATAATAGATTTGGAGCTTTAGCAAGATATAACTCAGAAGAGGAGGAGGTTTTTATAGAGGCTGGAAAAAGAAAATACACAAGAACAGATTCAGATCTGTTCAACAAAAGATGCAAAAACATGGACAGAACGGATTATTAAGTAATAAACACAATAATAAACAAATAAATAAAAAAGATAATGGTATTTTCAATCTGTCGAGTACCACACTATCAGAAGCCCAAACCTCTGTCTTAAACAAAGGGCTAAATTTTGCTCCCAGTTACAGAATGAATAAATTTGAAGCCTTTATAGGAATTCAGAAGTTTATTAGAAATCTATGCATAAAAAAGTTTTTTACTAACAATCCCATAATCAGTAACAGTTCTATAGAAATAAATAAATATAAACATATAGAGGTACATAAAAAGTCCTCCTTTAATCCCACACAGTGCAAATCAGCAGCTATGGAGACATTCTTAGAACTAGTACATAGGGATATTAAAAATATGAAAATTAATTATCGTTCCAATCTCACTAAACTAGAACAAACAGCCTTGGCAGATTTAAAAATGAATGATAAGATAGTCATAAAGCCTGCGGACAAGGGCGGAGGGACAGTTATCATGGATAAAACTAAATACAATGAGGAATGTCTTAGACAACTTAAAAACACTGAGGTATATATCGAGCTTGATAGTAATCCAATAATAAAATTTAAAAAAAGACTTGAACTTCACTTGGAAAAAGGCTTAAAAACAGGCATTGTGAATAAAAAAGAATATCAATATATCTACAACCAATTTCCAAAAACTCCCACTTTTTATATACTGCCGAAAATACACAAGGATCCATCTAACCCCCCGGATAGACCCATAGTGTCAGGGGTTAATTCCCTCACAAGCAACTTATCGGCATATATAGACCAATTTTTACAGACTTATGTCGTAAAGACAAAATCATATTTGAAAGATACCTTAAGTATCCTTAACCATTTAGAAAAACTCGAGTGGAATCCAAATTGGTGGTTGGTGACTAGTGATGTCACGTCACTTTATACCATAATAGACAAAAATCTTGGCATAGCTTCAGTAAAAAACATCCTAGAAAAAGATGACTCTTTGGATAAAAAACAACTTGAGTTTATATTAGACAGCATAGCTATAATTCTAGAAACCAACTACTTTTGGTTCAACCACCAATACTATTTGCAAGTAGGAGGCACAGCGATGGGCACCAGATTTGCGCCCAGCTATGCCAATTTATATATGGCCAATTGGGAAAATCAATATATTTACAACTCTAGCTGGGCGCAATATCTGGTGTCTTATCATCGCTACATAGATGACCTTTTCTTCATATGGTCAGGAAGTGAGAACCAATTACTTGAATTCATGGAATATTTGAAAACAAATGAGTTCAAAGTAGCTCTAACTTGGAATTATAGTCAAACCAAGGTAGAATTTTTAGACCTTGAAATATACATTGAGAATGAAATGTTGAAGTCGAAAAACTTTTTTAAAAGCATAGACGTAAACAATTACATAAGCCTCGAAAATTGTCATAAAAAACATTGGCTTAAAAATGTCCCCAAAGGTCAATTCGTTCGACTGAGACGTAATTGTAAAGAACAAGATATGTATAAGGTTCAATCTCAAATCCTAAAAAAAACGTTTTATAGAGAAAAATTATCCAGCTAATTTTCTAGATGAAAAAATAGAAGAAGTAACCAACATGGACAGGTCAGATTTATTAAAATATAAAATCAAAAATAAGAAATTCACTGATGATAAACTAGCAAATAGACTTATCTTCCAACATAGCACTCAGAGTGGAGAACTTAGGAACATCATACAAAAACATTGGGGAATTCTCACAAGAGATGCAGCATTAAATGAATTTTTAGGCGATGGACCTAACATAATTTTTAGAAAGGTTCCCAATCTTAAATTTCAACTATCCCAATGTATTAAAGAAGTAGACAACAACAAAGTAAAAAATTGGTTGCTACCATCTGAAATGGGTTTTAGAAAGTGTCAATTCTGCAATGCTTGCAAATTTATGAAAAAAACTCCAAAATTCTGTAAAAAATTTCTTTCTGGAGATAACAAAAGGGAGTACAGTATAGATCAATTTATTACTTGCAATAGCAAAAACGTAATTTACATGTTACGATGCTCATGCAATTTAATCTATATAGGGCGTACCTCTAGACTTCTAAAAATTAGGATGAATGACAATATTTACAATATTGAAAAGGGTTATGCTAATCATACAGTATCATCTCATTTTGATAAAAAGCACAATAGAAATGTAAAGGATTTGGAATTTCTGGGCATTAGGAAATTAGAACAGAATTGGAAGGGAGGAGACACACAGAATAGATTGGGACAATTGGAAATGAAGTGGATCCATATTATGGATAGCTTCATACCCAATGGTCTTAATAAAGATTTTGAAATCCATCACTTTTTGTGAGTTATTTATAAGTACAGCTACGAAGGCTATAAAATCTATATATGTCTGTTTTCATTTTTTTTTTAATATTTATTAAAATTAAATTAAAATTAAAAAAATTAAAATTAAAAATTAAAAAAAATTTAAAAAATAAAATAATAATAAAAAAAAAAGAAAAAAAAAATTATTTTTTAATTTTTAATTTTTTTTTTTTTTTTTTTTAATTATTTTTTTTTTTTTAATTTTTTAATTTTAATTTTTTTAATTTTTTTTTTATTTTATTTTTTTACTTTGTCCACACTTATATTATCAGTGCTAGGTAGTTTTAGAATGTTTCACAAACTTATTTTCAATATATGGAACCCCAAATGTAAAATTAAACACATAGTTAGAAACAGTAACCTCAACATCCTATCACAACTTTTCAGCGCAAACACACATAAGTACAATATATGTTTTTAAACATGTTACATGCTAACAAATAAAATCTATTTTTGAAAACATTGCGACACAACTAGGTTTATGATAAGGTTAGTAGTTTAATTATGGTCCATAGGACATATAGTCGGTAACATCACTTAAACTAAAAAAGATATAACTAATACCTTCACATTAAGGGGTTAAAAAAACAAATACCTACATATATCATCAGTATAGACACTAATTGCAGGCACAATGTGATTATGCTTTTTAAGTTTTACATATATGTATAATGCTATAACATTATAATGCATAATTTCCCAATTCTGGTTATCCATCTTAACATCTATGCATATATCAACAAAATGTATAAAACTGAAAGAAGTTGAAAAACATACTAGTTGTTTAATGATAAATTACCTAAATGCCAACTTCCAAAATGGAGGATGTAACCACAAACCTGGCAGAAACTCATCAATGGATTGTTTAAAAGGACTCTTGGACATGCGCACTAACATTCCTTGACAAAGCATACCAGCGAAACGTACGTCGGAACTGAACTGTTCTATATTGAGTTTTATCGCGTCTCTACACTAGCCAGGACACCTGGGGGCTTAGCGCTATTGTCTTGCTACTAAAAAGGTTTTGGTTTCGGCGGTCACACTCCTGCTGATCCATTTACCTCTTTGCAAGTTTGGCGATTTGAAGCATTTGTTACAGCATATCTGCTTTTGTACCCTTACATTGTGGTGTTATCAAGGCTTATGTGACGCTTTTATATATTTTAAAATAAATTTGTATCCAAGTTTTGCCTAGTGTACTGTTTTCCCATCAGTATAAAGTGGGAGTGCGCATATCCTTGAGCTTAGTGGAAAGCTCCAACAAATGTGAGTAGTCATTTGTTACAAAACAACTACTTCCTCAAAGTGCCATTACAGATTCACACTATGTTGCAATTTTCTGTTTCCTTTTTTATGGGATCTCACTGAGGAATGCTAACTAGCTGAAAAACTCATCCAGAGGACACAGACATATCCTTGATTCAGAACTTTATTTGGTTTTCCTTTTATGGTTTTTGTTATCACATTTATTTCACCTAATCTAAGCCCCCTAATAAAATAATAAAAAAATAATAATAAAAGTCCCTACCCTATTCTACATTACAAAGTAATCAGCTCTTTTACCAGCCCTTAAAAGGGCTTTTTGCGGGGCATTCCCCAAAGTAATCAGCTCTTTTGCCTGTAAAAAAAAATACAACCCCCCCAACATTAAAACCCACCACCCACATACCCCTACTCTAACCCACCCAAACCCCCCTTAAATGAACCTAACACTACCCCCCTGAAGATCTCCCTACCTTGAGTCGTCTTCACCCAGCCGGGCCGAAGTCTTCATCCGATGGGGCAGAAGAGGACATCCAGACCGGCAGAAGTCTTCATCCTATCCGGGCAGAAGAGGACATCCGGACCGGCAGACATCTTCATCCAAGCGACATCTTCTATCTTCATCCATCCGACTAGGAGCGGCTCCATCTTCAAGACCTCCGGCACGGAACATCCTTCCTGCACGACGACTACCCGATGAATGGCTGGTCCTTTTAAATCGAATCGAATTCCGATTGGCTGATAGGATTCTATCAGCCAATCGGAATTAAGGTAGGAAAAATCTGATTGGCTGATGCTATCAACCGATCAGATTGAAGTTCATTCAGATTGGCTAATCCAATGAGCCAATAGGGGCACCTAATTCCTAAGTTAGGGGGGTGTTAGGGTTAGACTTAGGTTTAGGGGTTAATAAATTTAATATAGTGGCGGAGACGTTGGTGCCACAGATTAGGGGTTAATAAATGAAGGTAAGTGGCGGCGATGTTAGGAGCGGCAGATTAGGGGTTAATAATATTTAACTAGTGTTTGCGATGCAGGAGTGCAGCGGTTTAGGGGTTAATATGTTTATTATAGTGTCAGCGATGTCCGGAGCGGCAGATTAGGGGTTAATAAGTATAATGTAGATGTCGGGGGCAGCAGATTAGGGGTTAATAAGTGTAAGATTAAGGGTGTTTAGACTCTGGGTTCATGTTACGGTGTTAGGTGTAAACATAAATTTTGTTTCCCCATAGGAATCAATGGGGCTGCGTTACGGAGCTTTATGCTGCTTTTTTGCAGGTGTTAGACTTTTTTTGTGCCGGCTCTCCCCATTGATGTCTATGGGGAAATCGTGCATGAGCACGTAAAACCAGCTCACCGCAGCTTTCAGCATTGCTGGTATTGGAGTGTGGTATGTAGCTCAATTTTGCTCTATGCTCACTTCTTGCCTGATAACGCCGGGTTTTTATAAACCTGTAATACCAGCACTGTAGGGAAGTGAGCAGTGACAATAACTTGCAAGTTAGTACCGCACCGCTCTTACCGCAAAACTCGTAATCTAGCCAAAAAATATCCAAAATAAAAAAAGTTTAATCCTATTCTATTACCCCGTAATTACCCTAAAGCGATCAGCTCTTTTTGCCAAGAAAAACAACAAAGTCCCATCTAACATTACAATCCCCCACTCCAACAACCGCCAAAATAAAAACACTAAAAAAATCCCTAATCTACACATTGCCCTGAAAAGTGCATCTGTACGGTACACGGCTCACCGCACATACCGCCCAACAAAATAAAGTTTTGGGGTGACTTGTAATGCCAGCTGTATGGAAATAGCGATACGGACCCATTTTGTGCGGAGTGTACGCAACGGGTTTACTGCACAACTTGTAGCATCTGTCAATGTTTGGTACAGCCTTCCTCTTTTTTGTAGACATGTGTAACGCCCCCACATCGCCAACACTAACTAAACCTATTAACCCCTAAACTGCCATTCCCCAACATCGCCGACACTAACTAAATCTATTAACCCCTAAACCGCTGGTCCCCAACATCGCCAACACTAACTAAACCTAATAACCCCTAAACCGTAGTTCCCCGACATCGCCGACACTAACTAAACCTATTAACCTCTAAACCGCAGTTCCCCGACATTGCCTACACTAACTAAAACACTAAATAAACCTATTAAGCCCTAAACCGCCGCCCTCCACATCTCAACAACCTAAATTAAACTATATTAACCCCTAAACCTAACACCCTCTAACTTTAATATAATTAAAATAGACAGAAATTAAAGTTACAATTATTAACTACCTATTTAAAAAGAAATACAAACTTACCTGTGAAATAAAAATAAAACTTAAAGGGACACTGAACCCAAATGTTTTTCTTTCGTGATTCAGATAGAGCATGCAATTTTAAGCGACTTTCGAATTGACTCCTATTACCAATTGTTCTTCGTTCTCTTGCTATCTTTATTTGAAAAAGAAGGCATCTAAGCTTTTTTTTTTCAGTACTCTGGGCAGCACTTTTTTATTGGTGGATGAATTTGTCCACCAATCAGCAAGGACAACCCAGGTTGTTCACCAAAAATGGACCGGCATCTAAACTTACATTTTTGCATTTCAAATAAAGATACCAAGAGAATGAAGAAAATTTGATAATAGGAGTAAATTAGAAAGTTGCTTAACATTTCATGCTCTATCCGAATCACGAAAGAAAAAAATTGGGTTCAGTGTCCCTTTAAGCTTACACTACTAAAACCTAACATTGTTAAAATTAAAAAAAACCCAAGATTACAAAAAAATTAAAACTACAATTACAAAAAATAAAAAACTACCATTACAAAAAAAAATAAATAACAAATGAAATTGTCCAAAAAAATTTAAATTATTCCTATTCTAATACCCCGTTTTAAAAAAAAAACAAAAAAAAAACAAAATGAAAAAAAAACTAATCTATAATAAACTACCAAGGGCTCTTAAAAGGGCCTTTTGTAGGGCATTGCCCTAAAGTTAACAGCTCTTTTGCAAAAACATAAAAACAAACACCCCCTAACAATACAAACCCCACCCCCCAAACCCACAAAATAAAAATAAACCTAATCTACCCATTGCCCTGAAAAGGGCATTTTTATGGGCATTGCTCTTAAAAGGGCATTCAGCTCTTTTTCGACCCATTAAAAATAAAAAATGCCTAATCTAAAAAAAAAACCAACCCAAAAATAAAAAAAAATCCCATTACAAAAAATAACAAACGAAATTATCCAAAATAATAAAAAATAATTCCTATTCTAATACCCCCGTTTAAAAAATATAACCCATCCCACAATAAAAAAACCCTAATCTATAATAAAATACCAATAGCCCTTAAAAGGGCCTTTTGTAGTGCATTGCCCTAAAGTTGACAGCTCTTTTGCTAATTTTTTTTTTACAACAAACACCCCTTAACATTACAAACCCCCACCCCCACAACCCACAAAATAAAAAAAAAACTAACTAAAAAAAACCTAATCTACCCATTGCCCTGAAAAGGGCATTTGTATGGGCATTGCCCTTAAAAGGGCATTCAGCACTTTTACTGCCCTTAAAAGGGCATTCAGCTCTTTTTCAGCCCATTAAAATAAAAAAAACCCTAATCTAAAAAAATACAACACCCAAAAACCCCCCCAAAAATACCTAAAACTAACCCCAAAATCGTTACAGTTGCTGAATACCAGTGAAAGATCTTCATGCCAGCAGCGAAGCATCTTCATTCAGGCGGCTCTATCTCTGTATCCATCACAGGACCGACATCTTCTAAATTCCATCCCAGCAGAGGCGGAGCAATCGGTGGATGCACTGAAGCGGAGGTCCAGGCGGAGTTCCATCGGTCCCAACGTGGAGGTCCTATTTATGCAATCGACCGCCTCACACTGAAGATTGAATACAAGGTATCCCTTTTATATTGGGGTACCGTTGCATTCCTATTGGCTGAAAATTTCAAATCAGCCAATAGGCATGAGAGCTGCTTAAATCCTCTTGGCTGTTCAAATCAGCCAATAGGATTTAGCAGCTCTAATTCCTATTGGCTGATTTGAATTTCTCAGCCAATAGGAAAGCAACGGTACCCCAATATAAAAGGGGTACCTTGCATTCAATCTTCAGTGTACGAAGGTCAATCGCATGTAGAGGACCTCCACGTTGGACCGATGGAACTCCGCCTGGACCTCCGCCTCCGCGCATCCACCGTGCGCTCCACCTCCGCTGGGATGAAGATAGAAGATGCGGGTCCTGCAATGGATAGAGATGGAGCCACCTGGATGAAGATGCTTTGCCGCTGGGATAAAGATCTTTCGCCGGACTTCAGGGCTGAATGCCCTTTTAAGGCGCAATGCCCATACAAATGACCTTTTCAGGGCAATGGGTAGATTATATTTTTTGTGTTAGTTTTTTTTATTTTGGGGGTTTGGGGGGGTGGGGTTTGTAATGTTAGGGGGTGTTTGTTTTAAAACATTTTTTAGCAAAAGAGCTGTCAACTTTAGGGCAATGCCCTACAAAAGGCCTTTTTAAGGGCCCTTGGTAGTTTATTATAGATTAGGGTTTTTTTTATTTTGGGGTGTTTTTTTTTTTAAACGGGGTATTAGAATAGGAATAATTTTTATTGTTTTGGATAATTTCGTTTGTTATTTTTTGTAATGGTAGTTTTTTTAATTTTTTGTAATTTTAGTGTTAATAGGTGTAGTTAGTGTTGGCGATGTTTGGGAACGGTGGTTTGGGGTTAATAGGTTTAGTTAGTGTTGGCAATGTTTGGGAATGGCGGTTTGGGGTTAATAGGTTTAGTTAGTGTTGGCGATGTTTGGGAATGGTGATTTAGGGGTTAATAGCTTTAGTTAGTGTAGGGGAATTGCGGTTTAGGTGTTAATAGGTTTAGTTTGTGTCTGCGATGTCGGGGAACGGCGGTTTAGGGGTTAATGGCTTTATTTAGTGATTTAGTTAGTGTCTGCGATATCGGGCAACTGCGGTTTAGATTAGAACAATGAAAAATTCTGAATATGAATAAAGAATGGATCCGAAAATTTCGGAAACTGATTTATTCATTTTCTGAACTTTTGGAGATTTTAGTTATGGTGCCGTTTCGGATTAATTAGAATCTCCAAATCGGCCAAAATTTGTCCGAAAACTAAATTCGGCCAAAACGAATTGCACGTCTACTTTTTTGTAGTCGGATAGTGTAGAGCAGCAAGCAACCAATGTTTGGTACAGCATACTCGGCAGGCTACTCTGTAGCTAACATAGAAAGGTTGTTTTGTGTGAGTGACTCAGATGTAGGAGTGTAGTTACCTTCGGTCACAGAGATCTCAGGCGAAGCTTTAGGAATGAACTCGCTCTTTGCATTGTCCTATCCGACTTGACAGCTTCGATGCGGTTAGCGAATGAGGCAGGAAAAGGGAATGTCAATTAATCATTTCACTCCGGTCTCTAAAGAGGTTTCACAGCTTAGTTATAATATTGCCAGAGTAAACTGTTTGTTACCTATTAGAGTAACACACATGAAGAGAGCGTTATCCTCAGAACACAGAGATCCTATGCCAGCAAGTAGTTGGCTAGTTCACTCTGATCTTCTGATGCTGGAAGCAATGATTAGGCTGAGACGCTACTCTCTAGGTCTTGGAAATCCAATGCGAATCAGAAGTGAATTGAACTTGTATGGTTCAAGTTAGTTGAGCAGGTTAGTACCAATCTAATATTCCAGTAGGATCTAAAAAGGAGCAAGAACTATGGAACAGCTTGTAATTATCCAAGCATTGTACTGAATGCTTGAATAGGTTTTATAGGTTGATGACATCATCACCCAGGTGGAGGTAACCCAACCCACCTAGAAAAATTAGTAAAATTTAAGGAGGATTCTAAGAGATGATTCATGACAGAACCCCTCCCCAGGAAGCCCCTCTGGGGATTCAAGGCCCAGGCTTGTAGGTATGCTGTCTGTGGAAGGCAGTAAGAAGCCTGGGAGCATTCAATTGATCATAATCCACATAGGAATCCTCTTCAGGACCATACCCTTTCTATCTGAGTAAATATTGTAACTTGTTTCTTTATCATCAAGAGTCGAGGATCCGTTTGAGTTAATATTCCAGTTCCCCATCCACTATATCAGGAAGAGGTGGTGTTGGATCTCAGTCAGCGAATGTGTGTTTTTTTTATAAGGTTTCAGCAAGGATACAAATGTTGGCTAGACTTTTAACTACCTGGTAGATTTAGTCGTATGGTACATTTATTTATTACATGAGTGATGGGGAAAGGTCCAATGATTAATTTACTTAACTTTTTACTGAGTGTGTAGTTGAAGTTATTTTGTAGAAAGCCAAATGATAATTAGGGTATTCTCCTTTCTGAAGGCCATCCTACTATTCTGCCCTTAATTTTTATAAGCAACATTTCTTCTGTACTCTTATCCCTACTCTTTCTTCAAACCCAAAATGTCTGTTCTCCACTTTCAATACTCTTCTCTGCCCAACCCACCTCCTAATACAACTTCTCTCTCAGCTCAAGATTTTTCCAGCCACTGTAAAACCAAAATGGACTCCATCAGAAATGAAATCAGCTCTCAACATACTACCAGTCTCCCATCCCCTCAAAAGCTTTCAATCATCCAAAACCCACATAGCCATAAATTTAGCTCTTTTGCCCCTGTTACTGAGGAAGAAGTTTCTGCCCCTAATACTGTCCTCTCACCTCTCTACCTGTTCTCTCCACACAATCACCTCACAGCTACTCTCCTCCCTCTCTTCTACCCTTACCCCTATATTCATACACATTTTCAACCTCTTCCTCAGCACCAGTATATTTCCCTCATCTCTAAAACATGCACTGGTCACACCTATCCACAAAAAAATTTCACTCGACCCAACCTCCCCATCCAACTACCGCCCTATTTCCCTACTCCCTCTTGCCTCAAAGCTTCTTAAAAAGGTAGTATATGCACGTCTATCCCATTTTCTTACATTAAACTCCCTCCTTGACCCACTGCAATCTGGATTTTGCCCCCATCACTCCACAGAGACAGCAATTGTTAAGGTTACCAACAACCCACTTACAGCAAAATCGAAAAGGCCACTTCTCTCTGCTTATCTTCCTTAATCTGTCTGCTGCCTTTGATACTGTTGACCACCCTTTTTTGGTCCAAACACTCCAATCTTTTAGCATTTGTGATACAGCTCTCTTGTGGTTCTCTTCCTACCTGTATAACCATACCTTTAGTGTAGCTGTCTCTGGGGCATCCACTGTCCTGTTACCACTTTCTGTTACCGCAAAGGCTCTGTCCTCGGTCCCCTTCTAGTCTCAATCTACATGTTATCATTAGGTTCCTTAACTTCAGTTTTCTCTGAATTTGAAACATGTTGCAAACTTCTTTCCAGAAATTGGATGTGAACTGTGTTTTTCTATCTGTAGTAATACTGTCTGGTAGACCATGTAGTTTTTTTCAATATGAGTTAGAAATGCAGTGGCTGTTTTTTGGGCATTAGGTAATTGTTTCAATGGTATAAAATGTGTCATTTTCATTAAATAGTCAACTATTACTAGTATAGTGTTGTGGTAGACATTGCTTGCCAAGGTCGATCTGGTATGGGTGAAAAAATGTAAGAATCTATAGGGTGTTCTTTTCTCTGTTTTGGTCCGGGCACAAATGGAGCAAGTAGACACAAAGGGGGGTAGTTATCAAGCCGTCTACTTTACCTGCCTTCGCCGGTCCAATACGCCCGCCTAAGCTCGCCTACCATCGCCACCGCAGACCTTCAAAATTTCGCCTAAGTTATCAAAAAAGCTGTCAAAAAGCCGCGCACCAAGTACGGGGCAATGAGCAGCGGACTGTGAGAGTTATCACTCATCCGATCTCGCTGCTCTTTGGCTTTTTGACAGCTTTATTGATAAGCTGTCACTAAGCACCCACACTAACTACACTGTTCTACCCCCTATACCGGCGCCCCCGGAGCCCCCCGCAACTAAATAAAGTTATTAACCCCTAAACCGCCACTCCTAGACCCCGCCACAACTCTTATAAATGTATTAACCCCTAAACCGCCGCTCCCGGACACCGCCACCACCTACATTATACCTAGTAACCCCTATCCTGCCCACCCTATACCGCCGCCACCTATAATAAAGTTATTAACCCCTATCCTGCGGATCCCGGACCCCGCCGCAACTAAATAAATAGTTCAACCCCAAAACCGCCGCTCCCGGACCCCGCCGCACCCTATATTAAACTTATTAACCCCTAATCTGCCCCCTACACCGTCGCCACCTATAATAAATTTATTAACCCCTATCCTGCCCCCCCTACACCGCCGCCACTGTAATACAATTATTAACCCCTAAACCTAAGTCTAAAACTAACCCTAACACCCCCCTAACTAAATAATATTTCTCTTATTAACTAAATTAATTCTATTTAAAAATAAATACATTTAAAATAAACCCTAATATAGGTACAATATAACTAATAATTATATTGTAGCTATTTTAGGATTTATTTTTATTTTACAGGCAACTTTCAATTTATTTTAACTAGGTACAATAGCTATTAAATAGTTATTAACTATTTAATAGCTACCTAGCTAAAATAAAGAGAAATTTACCTGTAAAATAAAAACTAACCTAAGTTACAATTACACCTAAAACTACAGTATACTTTAATAAATTATTCCTATTTAAAACTAAATACTTACCTGTAAAATAAACCCTAAGATAGCTACAATATAATTAATAATTACATTGTAGCTATTTTAGGATTTATATTTATTTTACAGGTAACTTTGTATTTATTTTAGCTAGTTAGAATAGTTACTAAATAGTTATTAACTATTTAATAACTACCTAGCTAAAAGAAATACAAAATTATCAGTAAAATAAATCCTAACCTAAGTTACAATTAAAGCTAACACTACACTATTATTAAATAAATTAAATAAATTAAATACAAATACCTACAAATAAATACAAATAAATACACTAACTAAAGTACAAAAAATAAAAAAAAGAACTAAGTTACAAAAAATAAAAAAATAATTTACAAACATTATAAAAACATTACAACAATTTTAAGCTACTTACACCTAATCTAAGCCCCCTAATAAAATAACAAAGCCCCCCAAAATAAAAAAATTCCCTACCCTATTCTACATTAAAAAGTTACCAGCTCTTTTACCTTACCAGCCCTTAAAAGGGCCTTTTGCGGGGCATGCCCCAAAGAATTCTGCTCTTTTGCCTGTAAAATAAAAATACAACCCCCCCAACTTTAAAACCCACCACCCACATACCCCTAATCTAACCCAAACCCCCCTTAAAAAAATCTAACACTACCCCCCTGAAGATCTTCCTACCTTGAGTCGTCTTCACTCAGCCGAGCCGAATTCTTCATCCAATCCCGGCGATGTCTTCATCCAAGCGTGGCGCTGAAGAGGTCCATCATCCGGCTGAAGTCTTCATCCAAGCGGGGGCTGAAGAGGTCCATCATCCGGCTGAAGTCTTCATCCAAGCGGGGGCTGAAGAGGTCTTCCATCCGGCTGAAGTCTTCTATCAAGCGGCAGGAAGATCTTCAGGGGGGTAGTGTTAGTTTTTTTTAAGGGGGGTTTGGGTTAGATTAGGGGTATGTGGGTGGTGGGTTTTAATGTTGGGGGGTTGTATTTTTATTTTACAGGCAAAAGAGCAGAATTCTTGGGGGCATGCCCCGCAAAAGGCCCTTTTAAGGGCTGGTAAGGTAATAGAGCTGGTATCTTTTAAATGTAGAATAGGGTAGGGAATTTTTTTATTTTGGGGGGCTTTGTTATTTTATTAGGGGGCTTAGAGTAGGTGTAATTAGCTTAAAAATGTTGTAATATTTTTATAATGTTTGTAAATTATTTTTTTATTTTTTGTAACTTGGTTCTTTTCTCATTTGTTGTACTTTAGTTAGTGTATTTATTTGTAGGTATTTGCATTTAATTTATTTAATGATAGTGTAGTGTTAGGTTTAATTGTAACTTAGGTTAGGATTTATTTTACTGGTAATTTTGTATTTCTTTTAGCTAGGTAGTTATTAAATAGTTATTAACTATTTAATAGCTATTGTACCTAGTTAAAATAAATACATAGTTACCTGTAAAATAAATATAAACCCTAAAATAGCTACAATGTAATTATTAATTACATTATAGCTATCTTACGGTTTATTTTACAGGTAAGTATTTAGTTTTAAATAGGATTCATTTATTTAATGATAGTGTAGTGTTAGGTGTAATTGTAACTTAGGTTAGTTTTTATTTTACAGGTAAATTTCTATTTATTTTAACTAGATAGCTATTAAATAGTTAATAACTATTTAATAACTATTGTACCTAGTTAAAATAAATACAAACTTGCTTGTAAAATAAAAATAAATCCTAAAATAGCTACAATGTAATTATTAGTTATATTGTAGCTAGTTTAGGGTTTATTTTACAGGTAAGTATTTAGCTTTAAATAGGAATAATTTAGTTAATAAGAGTTAATTTATTTAGTTAGATTTAAATTAGATTTAATTTAGGGGGGTGTTAGGGTTAGGGTTAGACTTAGCTTTAGGGGTTAATAATTTTATTATAGGTTGCGGCGGTATAGGGGGGGCAGGATAGGGGTTAATAAAAATATTATAGGTGGCAACGGTGTAGGGGGGGAAGATTAGGGGTTAATACGTTTAATATAGGTTGCGGCGGGGTCCGGGAGTGGCGGTTTAGGGGTTAAACTATTTATTTTGTTGCGGCGGGGTCCGGGAGCGGCAGGATAGGGGTTAATACATTTATTAGGGGTGGCGGCGGTATAGGGGGCAGGATAGGGGTTAATAGGTATTATGTAGGTGGCGGCGGGGTTCGGGAGCAGCGGTTTAGGGGTTAACATATTTATTATAGTGGTGGTGGGCTCCGGGAGCGGCGGTTTAGGGGGTAAACACTTTATTTAGTTGCGGCGGTGTAGGGGGGGACAGATTAGGGGTGTTTAGACTCGGGGTACATGTTAGGGTGTTAGGTGTAGACAGCTCCCATAGGAATCAATGGGATGTCGGGCAGCAGCGAACATGAACTTTCCCTATGGTCAGACTCCCATTGATTCCTATTGGATCCGCCGCCTCCAGGGCGGAGGTTTGAAAACCAGGTACGCTAGGCCGGAAAAGTTCCGAGCGTACCTGATAGTTTTTTGATAACTAGCAAAAGTAGTCAGATTGTGCCGCGCTTGTGTGTCTGTAGTGACGTAAGAATCGATCTGTGTCGGACTGAGTCCGGCGGATCGAAGCTGACGTCACTAAATTCTACTTTTGCCGGTGTCTAGGGCTTGATAACTAAGGCGAATCAGCCTCGCCACAAATACGCTGCAGAATTCCAGCGTATTTGAGGTTGACGGCTTGATAACTAGGGGCCATTCTCTCTTATTGGTCTTGGATACACCACCTGGATGGCCTGCCAAGAGCATCCTTTATCATTTTTAGGATGTATGTTCTTAAACTGTGGGTATGTACAACTTCCCATCTTTTTGGAATAATCCTTCCTTATTGATACCTAAAACTTGTGTAGGAATTTCTATATCAGTGATGATTTGTGTCTTTTTTTTTATTTTAAAATTAAGATCTGTGGTTAATCCAAAATTTTTTGGAGAAGGTATTATTGACTCGTAAGGTGTAAATTCTTCCCTTCGTGAAAGGGAATCATCTTTCCCATTTTTTTTATCCAGGTCTGTAAGAGATGATAAAGTTAAGTCTGTTGAAATTGAAACTCCACCTTACTTGTCTGGCGCACAAGGTTTTGTTCCTTTTGAGATATTTGAGATTCTTATGATCTGAATAGACTATGATGTTTCCACTGCATCTTTTATAGCTAGAAGTTCCTTCTCACTGATGGGGTAATTTTGTTCTGCACTGTTAAGAATATGGAAATGGAAAACTATTGGATGAATAGAGTCTGGAGGAGTTTTCCTTTGTAACAATATGGCACCTAGAGCATATTGAGATGCGTCAACTTCTACTACATAATGTACTGAAGATTCTGGAAACTGTAGAATAGGTGCAGTATTGATTTTAAGAGCCTGGAAGGCTTCTGAGGCTTCTTGGGTCCACTTAAAATTTGTCCCTATCCCTGTGAGATGGGACAAAGTTTTAACTATGCTGGAATAATTTTTAATGAACTTGCGGTAGAAATTATAAAAACTTAGAAATCTTTAAAGAGCCTTTGGAGAGTGAGGAGTTGGCCATTTGATAATGGTTTTTATCTTGGAGTCATCCATCTGAATTCCATTAGGAGAGATTATATATAAGAATATGATTTTTGGGGTTTCAAAGTAACATTTCTGTAATTTGGCATACAAACTATGAACCCTTAATCTTGCTAACACTCAACGAACATGTCTCCTATGTTCATTGATATTCTTGGAGTAAATAAGGATATCATCAAGGTATATTGCCACACACATCTCCAGAAGATCCTGGAATATATTTATGAAATGCTGGAAGGTGGCTGAAGCATTGCATAGAACAAATGGCATGACAGTATTTTCAAATAAACGGGAAAGCAGTATTTTTTGTCAGTATGGGACGTACATAAATTATCTGTATTGCTTGATCTGAATGGCTGCATTTAGTTGTCCTCTTTCATAGGCATCTGTCAATATTAATGCAGAATTGAATTAGGTCTAAAGGACAAACTATCACGATCTACCACAATCTACTCATGATAGTTTGTCCTTTAGACCTAATTCAATTCTGCATTAATATTGACAGATGCCTCAGAAAGAGGACAACTGAATGCAGCCATTCAGATCAAGCAATACAGATAATATACTCCAGGATCTTCTGTAGATCTTTGGATTGTCCCAATCTAAACTGATTTCTGAGACATATCATTCCATTGGGAGACTTTTGAATAATGCTAAAATTCAGCTAAATAATCCTCAACATGTTTTTTTCCCTTGTTTTAAGGATCAGATAGCGGGCTCAGCTTTATTTCTGGTTGTTTAGGTCATGACATTACATTGAAAAATGAATCCAGAGAGTTTAGAGTTTGATCTTCATCCTCAATGAAAGTGTTTGTCCAGGTCATGGGTTTACCCCTGAGATATGAGATAACAGTAAAGACCTTGATGCGGTCAATGGAGTATGTTTTTGTTTTCAGAGAGAATAATATCATGCAAACAATTTTAAACTCCCTGTATTGGCTTCTATCTCCATTGAAATTTTCAGGGGGACTTACAGCTGGTTCTGGAGGTTCAACAGTATTAGATCTATTAGGCAACACATTTCTGATGAAGGAGAGTAGAGTTTAATTTTCTGTTTGCGTTCCTTAAAACGTTGTGTAAGTTGATCCACTCTTTGATTAAGTGTCACTATATGTGTTGTTGTCATCTCTGCTGTTTTTTTTATTATTGTTTAGGGCTTGGATATTTTGTAATGAGTTGCCTGGAATAACTTAGAACCACAACTGCAGTTTTGACCTTTAGTGAGATAGTATCTCTTTAAATAGACTGTGTATTTTGAAAAATCTAGTTTTTAATTGAATCAAGGAGAGAGTGAGTTAACTTGACTTGAACCCTGATGTTTCAGTTATATATTGTACTTGCCACGTTAAGGTAGATTGTTAAAGCTCAACAAGAATATCATTTTCACTGATGTTTTGTATTAACAACAAGACTTCTATTATATATCCCAATTCTAAGGTAAAAGAGCTGTTTAACTTAGGACAAGGCCCTACTAAAGACCCTTTTAATGGCTATTGGTAGTTCGTTAGGTTAGGGGGTGTTTTTATTTTGGGGGGGGCTTTTTGTTTTTATAGGGCTTTTAGATTAGATGTAATTTTTTATTATTTTGGCTAATTTTGTTTTTTATTTTTTGTAATCTTAGTGTTTTTTTATTTTGCGTAATTTTATCTTTTTTTTTGTAATGCTAGATTTTTTTGTATTTTTTCGTAGTGTTATGTTTTTTTAATCATGTAATTTAGGATTTTTAATTGGTAGTTTATTTTATTTTATTAGAATAGTTATGTAATTTATAGTTTAATCTTAGTTGTTTTTTTTATTTCACAGGTAAGTTTTTATTTATTTTAAGATAGTTATATTGTAACTTTTAATTTAAAGTTAGGGGGGTGTTTAGGTTTAGGGGTTAATAGTTTAATTTAGTGTTTTGCGATGTGGGGGGCCAGCAGTTTAGGGGTTGATAGGTTTAGTTAATTAGTTATGATGTGGGGGCTGGGGGTTTAGGGGTTCAAACTTTATTATAGTGTTGGCGATGTGGGGGGCTGATGGTTTAGGGGTTAATACGTTTATTATAGTAGTAGCAATGTGGGTGGGTGGCGGATTAGGGGTTAATAGTTTTATTTATTAGTTGCAATGTGGGGGGCTGGCGGTTTAGGGGCTAATATGTTTATTATAGTAGTAGCAGTGGGGGGGGGGCGGCAGATTAGGGGTTGATAGTTTTATTTATGAGTAGCGATGTGGGGGGCTGACGGTTTAGGGGTTAATAGGTTTATTTAGTGTTGGTGATGTTGGGGAGCAGCGGATTAGATGTTAATAGGTTTATTTATTAGTTGCACTGTGGGGGGGTGGTGGTTTAGGGGTTAATAGGTTTATTTAGTGTCAACAATGTTGGGGAGTGGCGGATTAGGGGTTAATAACTTTATTTAGCGATGTCGGGGAGCGGTGGATTAGGGGTATTAAGACTAGGGGTTTCTGCTAGGGTGTTTTAATGTAATTTTCTTTTCTCCATAGAAATCAGTGGGGTTGCGTTACGGTGATTGCCATTCCACGATTGCATGTTTTAGGTGTTTTTCTAACACTTTCTCTCCTTTGATGTCTATGGGGGAAAGCTTAACGCACCATACCGCACAGCACAAGGAGGTTTTTTAGTAACTTGTAATGGCAGCGCTATAGAAAGTGCGATACCGCTCATTTTTTTGCGTTCTTTACGCACCCAGTACAGTGCAAAGCTCGTAATCTTGGTGTAAGGGATTAAGGCATATAATTAAAGTACATACATGTTAACATTAGAATTACTTGTGCTTCTATTATCAAAGAGCTGCTTACCAGTCCTTCCTGATCTAGTCTGTACTAGGGTGCAGTGTTCTGAACCTGTTACCGTCTTTCAACCCTTGGATTTTTATCCTATTGTATCAGTCAATACCGTTTGTTCTAGTATATCTTCATTTTAACATACTTAGTACTCATGTTCAGCAGCTCTGTTGGGGTTTTTGATGATAACATTAAAAACATAAAATACTAACCAGGCCTATCTTTAACTTTAAACTATAATTCGGCTGTTTCACAAATAATGCAGCTGCTGCAGTATGCAGAATCAATATAGAAAGGGTTAAATGATATCTGTGTGCTGAAGTGGATTGGCTTGAGATAGAGTTATTGACAAGTGGTTAGTGACTGACAGACTGACAGACGGCAGTATTGATGATTCTGTGGACTGCTGACTTTTGTGGTTGGGAAAGCTGACAGCTGACAAGGTAGAAAGAAGGGGGGTAGTGAAGGGGAGAGAGAGCGAGATACAGAGAACCCCCATGGTGACATACTCCTGATGTGAAAATCAAAGTCAAATATTTGTAGAAGAAAAACTAACAGTGTACAACTCCCTGGGTTTTATTTCCTATACAAGCTGCTTTTTTTCTCCTCCTGTCTGCTTTCATCTATTTATTTTTCTCTTGCTGTTCTAATGATAATGCATAGTTTATTCTTCCTGTAAATGATTGCTATGTGTGTATTTATGTGTAGTTTGTTTAAAAGAAATATGTCATTTAAAAAAACATACATTTTTTTCTGGCTTACCTTGCCTCTCCATCTTAGCAGAGATTAACTGCACAGGTCAAATTTAATTTGAACTTCTTTTGATGATTCTGCTCCTTTTCCATTGACTGTTTTTAATTTTCTAAAGTGAAGAGTGTGTATAAATGGTGGCAAATAATTGGTGTCAGTAATTTCTTATTATGCCCCAAGAACATTTCTTGGTTTACTAATTTATTTAAAAGTATCATTCTTTTGTCTACTTATGAGCATAGTGTAATTCCCTGGTGTAAAGAAAGAGAGTTCATACGAGAAAGATCCGATACGGCGTGAAACGCGTCAGATGGCGTAACTCACTGTTTGATCCCATGCTCTCTGGTATTTGTCTTTTCCTTGAGACTGTTACTTTGTATTCACGTATGAATAAAGGTATGCCACTGTTTACTTTCTAACTAGCAGTGTGCCTCCTTCGTGGGTTGGCTCTCTCCTATCGTACCTTCTGAAGTGAACTCTTTTTCTTTCCATTTGTCTATCCTACTGGGATACAGGAGTCTCTCAGTAGGTGTCCTAGTTCTACAGCGGACATGGTTCTGGGTAAGACAACGGAACACGGATATAAGGTACAATTGTTTCAAGCATTCTTGTTAGTTTGCTTCGATCTAATTCCCTGGTGTACTTATGAGCACAGTGTAATTCCCTGGTGTACTTATGAGCACAGTGTAATTCCCTGGTGTACTGAGGAACAATGTAATTCCCTGGTGTACTGAGAGGCAGTGTAATTATCTGGTGTACTGAGGGGCAGTGTAATCCCCTGGTGTACTGAGGGGCAGTGTAATCCCCTGGTGTACTGAAGGGCAGTGTAATTCCCTGGTGTCCTGAGGGGCAGTGTAATTCCCTGGTGTACTGAGAGGCAGTGTAATTCCCTGGTGTACTGAGGGGCAGTGTAATCCCCTGGTGTACTGAGGGGCAGTGTAATTCCCTGGTGTACTGAGGGGCAGTGTAATTCCCTGGTGTCCTGAGGGGCAGTGTAATTCCCTGGTGTACTGAGAGGCAGTGTAATTCCCTGGTGTACTGAGGGGCAGTGTAATCCCCTGGTGTACTGAGGGGCAGTGTAATCCCCTGGTGTACTGAGGGGCAGTGTAATCCCCTGGTGTACTGAGGGGCAGTGTAATCCCCTGGTGTACTGAGGGGCAGTGTAATTCCCTGGTGTCCTGAGGAGCAGTGTAGTACCTTAGTGTACTAATGAACACAGTATAATTCCCTGGTGTACTGAGGGGCAGTGTAATTTCCTGGTGTGCTTATGAGCATAGTGCAAATCCCTGGTGTACTTATGAGTGCAGTGTAATTCCCTGGTATACTGAGGAGCAGTGTAATTCCCTTGTGTACTGAGGAACAGTGTAAATTCCTAGTGTACTTGGGAGCACAGTGTAATTCCCTGGTGTACTTTAAAGCACAGTGTAATTCCCTGGTGTACTTATGAACACAGTGGCCTAGATTTAGAGTTGGGCGGTAGCCGTCAAAACCAGCATTAGAGGCTCCTAACGCTGGTTTTAGGCTACCGCCGGTATTTGGAGTCAGTCAGGAAAGGGTCTAACGCTCACTTTCCAGCCGCGACTTTTCCATACCGCAGATCCCCTTACGTCATTTGCGTATCCTATCTTTTCAATGGGATCTTTCTAACGCCGGTATTTAGAGTCGTGGCTGAAGTGAGCGTTAGAAATCTTACGACAAAACTCCAGCCGCAGAAAAAGTCAGTAGTTAAGAGCTTTCTGGGCTAACGCCGGTTTATAAAGCTCTTAACTACTGTGCTCTAAAGTACACTAACACCCATAAACTACCTATGTACCCCTAAACCGAGGTCCCCCCACATCGCCGCCACTCGATAAAAATTTTTTAACCCCTAATCTGCCGACCGCCACCTACGTTATACTTATGTACCCCTAATCTGCTGCCCCTAACACCGCCGACCCCTATATTATATTTATTAACCCCTAATCTGCCGCCCCCACTATCGCTGACCCCTGCATATTATTATTAACCCCTAATCTGCCGCTCCGTACACCACCGCCACCTACATTATAGCTATGTACCCCTAATCTGCTGCCCCTAACACCGCCGACCCCTATATTATATTTATTAACCCCTAATCTGCCCCCCTCAACGTCGCCTCCACCTGCCTACACTTATTAACCCCTAATCTGCCGAGCGGACCGCACCGCTACTATAATAAAGTTATTAACCCCTAATCCGCCTCACTCCCGCCTCAATAACCCTATAATAAATAGTATTAACCCCTAATCTGCCCTCCCTAACATCGCCGACACCTAACTTCAATTATTAACCCCTAATCTGCCGACCTAATCTCGCCGCTACTGTAATAAATGTATTAACCCCTAAAGCTAAGTCTAACCCAAACACTAACACCCCCCTAACTTAAATATAATTTAAATCTAACTAAATAAATTAACTCTTATTAAATTAATTATTCCTATTTAAAGCTAAATACTTACCTGTAAAATAAACCCTAATATAGCTACAATATAAATTATAATTGTATTATAGCTACTTTAGGATTTATATTTATTTTACAGGTAACTTTGTATTTATTTTAACTAGGTACAATAGCTATTAAATAGTTAAGAACTATTTAATAGTTAAAATAATTACAAATTTACCTGTAAAATAAATCCTTACCTAAGTTACAATTAAACCTAACACTATACTATCAATAAATAAATTAAATAAAATACCTACAATTACCTACAATTAAACCTAACACTACACTATCAATAAATTAATTAAATACAATACCTACAAATAAATACAATTAAATAAACTAACTAAAGTACAAAAAAAAAAAAATATTTGCAAACATTAGAAAAATATTACAACAATTTTAAACTAATTACACCTACTCTAAGCCCCCTAATAAAATAACAAAGCCCCCCAAAATAAAAAAATGCCCTACCCTATTCTAAATTAAAAAAGTTCAAAGCTCTTTTACCTTACCAGCCCTGAACAGGGCCCTTTGCAGGGCATGCCCCAAAGAATTCAGCTCTTTTGCCTGTAAAAAAACACATACAATACCCCCCCCCCAACATTACAACCCACCACCCACATACCCCTAATCTAACCCAAACCCCCCTTAAATAAACCTAACACTAAGCCCCTGAAGATCTTCCTACCTTATCTTCACCTCACCGGGTATCACCGATCGGTACTGGCTCCAAAATCTTCATCCAACCCAAGCGGGGGCTGGCGATCCATAATCCTGCGGCTGAAGAGGTCCAGAAGAGGCTCCATAGTCTTCATCCTATCCGGGAAGAAGAGGCGATCCAGACCGGCAACCATCTTGATCCAAGCGGCATCTTCTATCTTCATCCGATGAGGAACGGCTCCATCGTGAAGACCTCCAGCGCGGATCAATCTTCTTCCGACGACGTCCAACTGAAGAATGACGGTTCCTTTAAGGGACGTCATCCAAGATGGCGTCCCTCGAATTCCTTTAAAGGAACCGTCATTCTTCAGTTGGACGTCGTCGGAAGAAGATTGGTCCGCGCTGGAGGTCTTCACGATGGAGCCGTTCCTCATCGGATGAAGATAGAAGATGCCACTTGGATCAAGATGGTTGCCGGTCTGGATCGCCTCTTCTTCCCGGATAGGATGAAGACTATGGAGCCTCTTCTGGACCTCTTCAGCCGCAGGATTATGTATCGCCAGCCCCCGCTTGGGTTGGATGAAGATTTTGGAGCCAGGACCGATCGGTGATACCCGGTGAGGTGAAGATAAGGTAGGAAGATCTTCAGAGGCTTAGTGTTAGGTTTATTTAAGGGGGGTTTGGGTTAGATTAGGGGTATGTGGGTGGTGGGTTGTAATGTTGGGGGGGGTATTGTATGTTTTTTTTTTACAGGCAAAAGAGCTGAATTTCTTGGGGCATGCCCCGCAAAGGGCCATGTTCAGGGCTGGTAAGGTAAAAGAGCTTTGAAATTTTTTAATTTAGAATAGGGTAGGGCATTTTTTTATTTTGGGGGGCATTGTTATTTTATTAGGGGGCTTAGAGTAGGTGTAATTAGTTTAAAATTGTTGTAATATTTTTCTAATGTTTGAAAATATTTTTTTATTTTTTGTAACTTAGTTCTTTTTTATTTTTTGTACTTTAGTTAGTTTATTTAATTGTAGTTATTTGTAGGTATTGTATTTAATTCATTTATTGATAGTGTAGTGTTAGGTTTAATTGTAGGTAATTGTAGGTATTTTATTTAATTTATTTATTGATAGTGTAGTGTTAGGTTTAATTGTAACTTAGGTTAGGATTTATTTTACAGGTAAATTTGTAATTATTTTAACTATTTTAGCTATTAAATAGTTCTTAACTATTTAATAGCTATTGTACCTGGTTAAAATAAATACAAAGTTACCTGTAAAATAAATATAAATCCTAAAATAGCTATAATATAATTATAATTTATATTGTAGCTATATTAGGATTTATTTTACAGGTAAGTATTTATTTAATAAGAGTTAATTTATTTCGTTAGATTTAAATTATATTTAATTTAGGGGGGTGTTAGTGTTAGGGTTAGACTTAGCTTTAGGGGTTAATACATTTATTAGAATAGCGGTGAGCTCCAGTCGGCAGATTAGGGGATAATGTTTGAAGTTAGGTGTCGGCGATGTTAGGGAGGGCAGATTAGGGGTTAATACTATTTATTATAGGGTTATTGAGGCGGGAGTGAGGCGGATTAGGGGTTAATAACTTTATTGTAATAGCGGTGCGGTCCGCTCGGCAGATTAGGGGTTAATAAGTGTAGGCAGGTGGAGGCGACGTTGTGGGGGGCAGATTAGGGGTTAATAAATATAATATAGGGGTCGGCGGTGTTAGGGGCAGCAGATTAGGGGTACATAGGGATAATGTAAGTAGCGGCGGTTTACGGAGCGGCAGATTAGGGGTTAAAAAAAATATGCAGGGGTCAGCGATAGCGGGGGCGGCAGAATAGGGGTTAATAAGTGTAAGGTTAGGGGTGTTTAGAATCGGGGTACATGTTAGAGTGTTAGGTGCAGACGTAGGAATTGTTTCCCCATAGCAAACAATGGGGCTGCGTTAGGAGCTGAACGTGGCTTTTTTGCAGGTGTTAGGTTTTTTTCAGCTTAAACAGCCCCATTGTTTTCTATGGGGGAATCGTGCACGAGCACGTTTTTTAAGCTGGCCGCGTCCGTAAGCACCGCTGGTATCGAGAGTTGAAGTTGCAGTAAATATGCTATACGCTCCTTTTTTGGAGCCTAACGCAGCCATTCTGTGAACTCTAAATACCAGCGGTATTTAAAAGGTGCGGCCAGAAAAAAGCCAGCGTAGCTAACGCACCCCTTTGGCCGCAGAACTCTAAATCTAGGCGAGTGTAATTCCTTGTTGTACTTATGAGCACAGTGTAATTCCCTGGTGTACTGAGGAGAAGTGTAATTCCCTGCTGTACTTATGAGCACAGTGTAATTCCCTAGTGTACTTATGAGCATAGTGTAATTAACTGGTGTACTTATGAGCACAGTGTAATTTCCTGGTGTACTTTTGAGAATAGTATAATTCCCTGGTGTACTGAGGAGCAGTGTAATTCCCTGGTGTTCTTATGAGCATAGTGTAATTCTGCAGTGTACTTATGAGCACAGTGTAATGCCCTGGTGTACTGAGGAACAGTGTAATACCTTAGTGCAGTGATTTTCAACTTTTTTTTGCCGTGGCACACTTTTTTACATTAAAAAATCCTGCGGCACACCACCATCCCAAAATTTTACAAAATCACACATTGTAGCCTAATACAGTACAATCATAATGATTATCTGTGAATGAATGTCAATGTCATGGTTGTAAATGATGCCTGATGAGCCTGTCACATACCTCCCAATATTTAAAAATTTGAAAGAGGGACACCCCCGCACTGTTGTCAGTCTGCGCGGCACACCTGAGGATCTCTCACGGCACACTAGTGTGCCACGGCACACTGGTTGAAAAACACTGCCTTAGTGTACTAATGAACACAGTGTAATTCCCTGGTGTACTGAGGAGCAGTGTAATACCTTAGTGTACTAATGAACACAGTGTAATTCCCTGGTGTACTTTAAAGCACAGTGTAATTCCCTGGTGTACTTATGAACACAGTGTAATTCCTTGGTGTACTTATGAGCACAGTGTAATTACCTGGTGTACTGAGGAGCAGTGTAATTCCCTGCTGTACTTATGAGCACAGTGTAATTCCCTAGTGTACTTATGAGCATAGTGCAATTCACTGGTGTACTTATGAGCACAGTGTAATTTCCTGGTGTACTTTTGAGAATAGTATAATTCCCCGGTGTACGGAGGAGCAGTGTAATTCCCTGGTGTTCTTATGAGCATAGTGTAATTCTGTAGTGTACTTATGAGCACAGTGTAATGCCCTGGTGTACTGAGGAGCAGTGTAATACCTTAGTGTACTAATGAACACAGTGTAATTCCCTGATGTACTGAGGAGCAGTGTAATACCTTAGTGTACTAATGAACACAGTGTAATTCCCTGGTGTACTGAGGAGCAGTGTAATTCCTTGCTGTACTTATGAGCATAGTGTAATGCCCTGGTGTACTTATGAGCACAGTGCAATGCCGTGGTGTACTTATGAGCACAGTGCAATGCCCTGGTGTACTGAGGAACAGTGTAATACCCTGGTGTACTTATAATAATGGAATTACATGGTATACTTAGGAGCACAGTGCAATGCCCTGGTGTACTGAGGAGCAGTATAATTCCCTGGTGTACTGAGAAGCAGTGTATTTCCCTGGTGTACTTATGAGCACAGTGTAATTCACTGGTGTACTGAGAAGCAGTGTAATTCCCTGATGTACTGAGGAAAAGTGTAATTCCATGGGGTTTCTATGAGCACGGTGTAATTCCCTGGGGTACTTATGAGCACAGTGTAATTCACTGGTGTACTGAGAAGCAGTGTAATTCCCTGATGTACTGAGGAACAGTGTAATTTCCTGGTGTACTTATGAGCACAGTGTAATTCCCTGGTGTACTGAGGAGCAGTATAATTCCCTGGTGTACTGAGAAGCAGTGTATTTCCCTGGTGTACTTATGAGCACAGTGTAATTCCCTGGTGTACTTTGGAGCACAGTGTAATTTCCTGGTATACTGATAAACCGTGTAATTTCATGGTGTACTTATGAGCACAGTGTAATGCCCTGTTGTACTGAGGAGCAGTATAATTCCCTGGTGTACTGAGAAGCAGTGTATTTCCCTGGTGTACTTATGAGCACAGTGTAATTCACTGGTGTACTGATAAGCAGTGTAATTCCCTGATGTACTGAGGAACAGTGTAACTTCCTGGTGTACTTATGAGCATAGTGTAGTTCCCTGGGGTATTTATGAGCACAGTGTAATTCCCTGGGCTACTTATGAGCACAGTGTAATTCCCTTGTGTACTGAGGAGAAGTGTAATTCCCTGGTGTACTGAGGAGCAGTGCAATTTCCTGGTAAACTGAGGAACAGTATAATTTCCTGGTGTACTTATGAGCACAGTGTAATTCCCTGGTGTACTTTGGAGCACAGTGTAATTCCCTGGTGTACTGAGGAGCAGTGTAATTCCCTGGTGTACTGAGGAGCAGTATCATTCCCTGGTGTACTTTGGAGCAGTGTAATTCCCTGGTGTACTTTGGAGCACAGTGTAATTCCCTGGTGTACTGAGGAGCAGTGTAATTCCCTGGTATACTGAGGAGCAGTATAATTCCCTGGTGTACTTTGGAGCAGTGTA